>NC_050446.1:43861945-44105394 GCF_903995425.1 Onychomys torridus | reverse complement strand
TAGTCACACAGTAGGTTCTTGTGTCAAATGTATCAAATTTCTGGGATTAATGGTTTGTGGTGATATATTGTGTACCCCAATAAGCTTGCCTGGGGATCAGAGGACAAAGCCAGCCACTACATTAACATAGAGGTTAGGCCGTGGTAGCACACATCTTTAAATCATAGCATTCAGGAGGAAGAGATTGATCCAGATCTCTGTGAGTTCAAGGCCAATGGCTTGTTGGTATAAAATGCCATACAAGCAAGGGATTCATTTGAGAACTAAGAGAATACTGTGATTTGAGCATATTTGAAGTATAACCCTACAAGCTCAGGTGTTTTGGACATTTTGTTTCCAGATGGTGATGCTGGGAAGTTGTTTTTCTTTAGAAGGTCAAGCTATGGTGGTGGAACTCAGTTACTGGGAGGTAGGTTTTAGGGACTATGCTCTAATCTTATTAATGGATGATCTTTTTATATGCTTTCTAGTCCACTGAAGTGTGAGCAAACAGCTTCCTTTCCTTGCCATCACAGCTGTGTGTTACATAAACCATCAACCACCATACCTTTTCTGTCACAATATATTCCCTTAGATACTATATCAAAATTAGTCTTTTTTCTTAAATTACTTCTTTCAGACATCTTATTAAAACAATAGCAACTAATATAGTTGTGAAACAGTGATATACTAATGTATGGTGTTCCATTTGTGATTAGTGGAAATGTTTGAGCACAAAAATGCCTTCTGAAGATGTAAGTGAAATAGTTTTTGGGGGAAAGGATACCATTATTCACAATGTGGCATATAACTTTAGCCAAAAGCTTCTGTATGCATCATATCTCATAAGAGTCTACTTGGGTGCAGGAATCAGTGTTGAAGCAAGGACAACCTCTCTCACTGTAGTTCCTAATGATGAAAGCATTTATTTCTTTTCTTTATACATTTCAATTTTCAGGTTTAGGAGCTTGGTTTCCATAAAGTGATGCATTATATTGCAGAATAGCAATGCTCCTAGACAATAGTGAGATTTTTAAATCTAGTAGTAGTAAAGAATAGCTGCTCTGGAAAAAGGATTAACGAATGAGTACAAAGGAGGTTTTAATCATGATGTAGAAAAGCAGGAATGGAGGGAGAGCTCATGTGATCTACATAGACTCTCTTGATTCACACCCTTAGAAGCAAATTTTGGGACACACAACCATAGAATCCAGCAACAGCTGTGCAGGTTGAAGGCATTTCAACAGATTCTGAAGCAAGAAAGAGTTGCACTAGTTATAGATATGGGACTCACATCAGGAATAGGGCTACAGTTTGTTCCATTTATTTCCCATCTTCATGAGGTTCCATGGAAATAATGGAGGAGGAATTGATGAGCTAATCCAGAAGCATATGGCCAAGTGTGTTATGTCTTATAAGGCATGCACTGCGGCAATCATTAGAGTCCTTTTAGATCTCCCACTGCCAGGAGTGCAGTTAACTGACAGCCCACCCTGGACCCTAATGTAATCAACCACATATTCAGATCAAAGCCATATTTTCTTTGCCTTACTTTCAGCCAATGAATGATTTTAACTGGGTAAAAGAATATTTTCACATTTGAGAGTTATTGGACTCTTCCAATGGCAGGTGTTATCTGAAGTCTTCCTCTCAGCTTGGTTGAAGTGTAATTGAACTATGTTCCAGGCTAAGATTACGACAGTTCCTTCTTCATTGCAGATCACTAGCTAATTTACACTTCTTAAAGTCTGTATCAATCTGTAGGAAAGCTGATCAAATCAAAAGTCACAATTTCCCTTTTCAGTAAGGTGAAATTTGAGAATACTAATTCAGTGCTCATCTGAAAATGCTAGAAGAGAATACGTAGTGTTTCCATCATAAAGAAAATCTAAATGTTCTAGTAGATATGTTTATACATTGCACAATGTACATTTATAATGAGATATCATGGTAACTCACCAATATGCGAAAAAATTAGATAAAATTTTAGAAAATAGCCGGGCGGTGGTGGCGCACGCCTTTAATCCCAGCACTCAGGAGGCAGAGCCAGGCGGATCTCTGTGAGTTTGAGGACAGCCTGGTCTCCAAAGTGAGTTCCAGGAAAGGCACAAAGCTACACAGAGAAACCCTGTCTGGAAAAACCAAAAAAAAAAATAATTTTTTTTTTTTTAGAAAATAAATTTAACTTGAAATTAAGAAATGGGCAATTTAAAAAACTAAACTTAAAATCACTACACACAAAGAGATACAAACATTTGCTTCTGCTATACAAAGGTGTGCCAAATTGAACTAGGAGCGGTTCAGTTCAAAACACTGAACTCATAGATGTTTTTATTCAGTATCTTTTTTAGCAAGTTATATGATCTACAAAATAAGAATGACCTTCAAACATTTTCCCCTCCCCTACCTAAGAACTATAACTAAATGAGACTGTAAGAACCAAAACATTTTCAAAATAAAAATATTGTCTTTCATTATTTGTTTTATGTTGAAAAATTGTACTTCAGGATTTTAGATGCATTAGTATAACACACCCAAGTAAATAAAAATGCTTATGAAGATCATTAACTAACATTTTTCATGTCATGTATTTGCATGAATATGTGTGTGTGTGTGTGTGTGTGTGTGTGTGTGTGTGTGTGTGTGTGTTTAAGAACAGAGATATATTGCTAAATTTTCACAAAAACAGAGGCAAAGAAAAAAATCTGGATTAAAAATAAGATGCCGTCCTATGGGGCATTTTGACTGGAGGGTTGGTTTCCAGAGAATTAAATGAGAATCAAGTTGGCTAACGAATGTTACACTTTAATTGATGTCTTCATGTCAATTTCACCACCAGTAAAGAACAAGTGACAAGAAGTTTAACTATTAGTGCTCTAATCTTAATCGCCATTGAAAAACCAATCAATGAATTGGAAATAATAGGACACTGGAGATTTGCAGTTGCCTGTTTTAGAGGGGTTGCTAATGAGGACAGCCTCAGCATAGCCAGACTGACAGGCTAGATTACATGTAATTGCATTCTAAGGCACAGATGTTGTTGAATGGGATTTCTTGTCCTAAATTTTCAAAAGAAAAACAGTTAAGGGACAAACAGGGAAAAATGAAGTCACATATGATTCCAGTGAAGAAACAGATGCTGTGTCTGTGAGTATCATCGGTGCTGACAAGAGGCTTCAAGGACAGAGGGTATAATAAGGACAGCTAAAACAGAGGCTAGAGTAGAAGGATTAAATGGGGAGGGGTGGGGAGAGCAGGGTAAAGGAGGGACTATGAGGAGAAACAATTAATACTAAAGGCCTTTCAAAAAATATAGGGAAAACTATTGTTTAGAAGATTCATAAAATGTATACATATATGAAAGGAATTTAAATGGAGTTGCCATATCATGGGGGAGACAGTGCTACACCTA
Source organism: Onychomys torridus (assembly GCF_903995425.1). Taxonomy (NCBI): domain Eukaryota; kingdom Metazoa; phylum Chordata; class Mammalia; order Rodentia; family Cricetidae; genus Onychomys; species Onychomys torridus. Next base: position 44,102,003 of record NC_050446.1, on the reverse strand, counting down.
GTCATTTTTGTTGTTGTTGTTTTAGTTAATTCTTCTCTCATACAATACATCCTGACCACAGCTTGCCTTCCCTCCCTACCTAGCAGTCTTCCCCCAGAACTCCTCTCACTGAGATCCCCTCCTCCTCATTTCTTTTAAGAAAAGAGCAGCCCACCCAGTGGTATCAACTGAAGATGGCATAACAAGATGTACTAAGACTAGGCACTAACCCTCATATTGAGGCTGGATGAGCCCACCCAGTAGGAGGAAAAAGGTCACACCTAGACATCTTATACCACCATACCTGACACTGACAAAATGGCCAATAACCTGAGACTAGGTCATGGGCCCAGGGGAAAACCTACTACTATTGTTCTGTTAAAGCAACAGAGCAACAAAATAACTCCTAAATGCTATACTGTAAAGCAAAGAATTGCTCAGTACTCATCAGAGAAACTTCTTCTTGCAATAGATGAGGATTAACATAGAGACCACAACTGGACAATGTGGAGAGAGTAAGATAATTTTGAACCCTCAATCCTAAATAGGATGTCATTATCAAACCCCACCTCCACCCCAAGGCTCAATTCTCTGCGTGGAAAAAAGGAAGAAAAAAATTTAAGGGTCAGAGGAACCACATTCCAGAGAAGGGCCTATGCCAAGGTGTAGTTAGCCAACACAGAATAAACACTCCATGCTGCTCTGCGTGTGAATGTGTGTGTGTGTGTGTGTGTGTGTCTGTGTGTGTGTGTCTGTGTGTTTCATTTTGTTTTGTTTTAGTTTGGTGTTTGAGAGAGAGAGAGAGAGAGAGAGAGAGAGAGAGAGAGAGAGAGAGAGAGAGAGAGAGAAAATAAAATTGGGTCAGTAGGGATGATGTTGGGAAGATCTGGGAGAAGGTGGGGGAGGGAGATCACATGATCAAAATATATTGTTTGGAAAAACTCGAATATCAAAAAATAAAACCCAAATATCCAAAAGGAGAAGCGACAACAACAGAAAGGAAGAAAATATAAAAACATCTGTAACAAGCAATTTGTTTCTTGTCTGCTTCCCAACTTCAGGCCTCCACAACGTTCTTGTGGACAGTTCCTCATTGTTTATGGTCACTATATAAGTTTATATGGTTTCTTAGTTATCTCTATGTGAACATACCTTTCTTCCTTTCAAGTTTTGTAAAACTGATCACATTATAAAACTCTATTGTCCATATTGTTTTATCCACATTTCACTGGTTTAGTAAGTTTACCATGTACACATAGTGAAATTATTCATGTTTCTTTTTCTATTTTGTTAGGAAAACTTCAAAACAATGAAGGGAAGAAGAAGAGTATGATAAAGTTCCAAACTCCAGCAATGACCCATGTTCAGTTACTTTCACTCGCCCTGAATTATTCACTTGATTTCACCGGTGGATGTTTTGGTAAATATTGCTGACAGGTTAGGATATATAAAACTTAGAAACTGAAGAGTAGAAGTACAATATGACTTATCTATACCACACCTGTGCATATACCCAAAGTACTTTATGTCTTACTACAGAGACGTTGCACATACAGCTTCACTGCTGTCTTATTCACAATAACTAGGAAATGGTGTCAACCCAGATGTCCACCAACAGTTGGATGGATAAAAATTATGGTATAATGGACTATTACTCAATTATAAAGAAAAAAGAAAAAGCATGAAAATTTCAGATAAATAGATGGAACTAGTGATATTATACTAAATGGCATTACAGACCCAAAAGACAAATCCCACATGTTCTCTCTTATATGGATCTTAACTTCAGATATTTTGTATTCTGCATTTAGCATGGGATGCAAATGTAAGCTATGGAACTAGAATGGGGTTTTGGGGATGTATCATAGTTATTTATTTATTTTTGTCAAGTTGACATAAACCTAGAAATACCTGGAAAGAGGGCATTCCAATTGAGAAAGCCCCTGTATCAGATTGGTCAGTTGACATATCTATAGGGTATTTTATTTATTGGTGATAGATGTAGGAAGGTTTAGGCCTTTGTGGATGGTGTTATGCCTGGGCAGTGGGTATTGTGCTGTGTAAGAAAGGTATTGCTCCTGTAACCTAGTATAACTAGATGGTAAGACCCTATTTCTAAAGATACCACATAGGTAGTTTGCAGAAAATAGTGAAATCAATCTGAAACCAAACAGGAACCTTCCCCACTACTAGCAAGATTTTGTAGCACTGAAAGATACTATATGCAAGACAGAGGGGTAGAAAAGACACCAATAGTCTTACACAATGATGCTAAAATACTCATCTGACAGGCCAGATGTGTCAACTAGTGTGACAGCAGCATGGCAGCTATGGGAAAACTTACTTTCAGATTAGGTTTGAGGCCTGTTTCACAAGAAGGACTTTATGAGCTGCTACTAGAAACTTGAAGAACTTAGACTCCACGTTAGTACCTACTATTGTCATTTTGCTAAATAATCATGTCAAAATGCCATCTAAATGTTTTTGTTTATACCCATCTTCTGGGCACTCACAATAATGGTTAGAGAAACTTACTTTCACAGCAAGCATGAGTCAATGGAGAGATTCCCAGCTATTTAGTTCTGAGAATAAAAGACTTACGTGTTCAGTTGTGGTGATATTGTGTTCCCCAAAATATTGTGCACCCTAATAAACTTATCTGGGGTCAGAGAACAGAACAGCCACTAGATATAGAGGCCAGAAAATGGTGGCACACACACCCTTAATCCTATCACTTGGAAGGAAGAGATCTATCTGGATCTCTGTGAGTTTAAAGCCACACTAGAAACAGCCAGGCATGGTGACTCATGCCTTTAATCCCAGGAAGTGAGCCTTTAATCCCAGGCAGTGATGGCAGAAAGCAGAAAGGTATAGAAGGCGCGAAGACCAGAAACTAGAAGCTTTTGGCTTGGTTAAGCTTTTAGGCTTTGAGGAGCACAGTTCAGCTCAGATTCATTTGGATGAGGACTCAGAAGCTTCCAGTCTGAGGAAACAGGATCAGCTGAAGAACTGGCAGGGTGAGGTGACTGTGGATTCTTCTGACTCTCTAATCTTCCAGCACTCGCCTCAATACCTGGCACTAGGTTTGATTTTATTAATAAGACCTTCTATGATTCGTGCTACATTCAGTCATAAATGAGATAACTTTATTGACCTTCTCCTGCCTCACCATGGATCAGGAAGTATTACAGCTAAGGATACATAAGGAATGTAAGAGTTGGAAAATGGGGATAAGTGCTGTGTATTGCTATCGTCTGGGCACAACTTGACTTATACACTCATGAATCCACAGCAGCTGTGCTTACTAGCACAAGACCATCACGAGATCAACCCAGACAAATTCAAGTATAAATGGGGGAGGGGTGTTCTCCAGGCCCATTGCTAAGGGACTACTAGCAGTCAATAGCTTCTTGGGTGAAGTAGAGCTTTTCTTCTTTGAAGGTGTGACCACCACTGCTATGTTTCTCATGCTCCATTGTGGGGTCTTACAGGAACCCATGTCCATATAAGATCTAAATTTCAGTGCTTCCTTATTGGGCCAAGTTTACCTGATATGGCTGATAAAAAATGAATATTAACCAGGCCAAGATGGAGGGTCTATCAAGACTGAGGCTTACTGGCACTTCATACCCTAATCAGAAACAGAATATAATGGCAGTTTACTATCATGTTTGCATGCTAGGTAGGGTATATAAGATTAATGTCTAAGACTAATTGTCCTGTCAAATTTCTCTAGGCTTCCTTGACTTCTAAGGAGCAAAGGGAACACAGGTGGCCAGAATGCTTTACTATCTGAAGGGGTGCCTCAGTTTATCAGGAACTGAAAGGCACATAGCGCCCTAGGAGCCATGGACTCTAACCTAAACAACAAAAACAAAAACAAAACAAAACACAAATCATGACATATTGCTCTCAAGGCAATTAACCCAGGCCAGTTCCATGATTCTCTGCAATAAGCAGCAACAATTAGACTCAGTATGTTCTAAGAAAAGACCCGAAGTTAGAAATGGGGACATGTTAGAAAGGTATATGAGGAGTTGGATGTGCAACTGGGGGTTGGATGAGATGATATTTCATTATATACATGTACTTTCTCAGAAAATAAGACAGAATGATAGAGTGCTAACTACATTATACATTCTTATCATTATGCCCAGATAAAGGTCGCTTTCACCTCTCATCAAAGAAGTTGCTCTCATCAAAGAAGGAGATAATTGCAGATATCTGAAACAAGAAAACTACAGAGAACATATGACAGTGGGGTGCCCAACCACAAGTGATACTTCTGTAATAGCACCCCCAAACCTAAGGTTCAGGGGAGAAAGATTGTGAAAGCCAGAGGACCAGGATGTGTGCTGTTCATCAGCTTAGTATATGTATGACATAGGAACTGTACCTGTGAAATCTCAGCAATGTGGTTGCCTGAACAGAATCAGCACAATGACAATACCAGTTGACATGACATTGTGAATGGGGAAATCTCAAGGGCTCCACACCTAGAGAAAGAGCTTCAGGCAATTAGTGGCTGCTAAGAAAGGGGGTCAGTCTTTCTAATTTATTATCTAATCCTTAGTGGTCAATCCTAAATACATATGCCTATATCTGTTTGCAACAGTGAATATAATCAGTTGGGTGTATCACACACACACACACACACACACACACACACACACACACACACACAACTATAATAATTAAAGAAGAGGTCATGAACTTGAAAGGGAGTGGGAAGACATGAGAGGAGAAGGATGAGAAAGAAAGGGAAATGTTGTGAATGCAGTACTCATCTATAAAATTAGAATAAAGAGATATCTAGCTGTATATGCCAGAGCCTGTTGTATCTCAAGAATAATCAATCAAAAAGGTGTCTAATACCATAAAACTCCCATACAACTAAACATTTTAATTAGTGTTATGCATCATAAACTTCTCTAATACTTTGTATCTTTATAGTTTCCATTATATTCACTTTGCTCACATTATTACATAATTTTAAGAGAAGAATCTTGTAATATTTTCTACTATGTTATGTCTGTATGTATACGTATGTATGTATTATGTATGTATGTATGTATGTATGTATGTATGTATGTATGTATGTATGTGTTTAGAGACAATGTCTCACTGTGTAGTCCTGGCTGTCTTGGAACTCACTGTGTATACCAGGCTGTCCATGATCTCACAAAGATCTACCTGCACTGCCTCCCAGTGCTGGGGTTAAAGATGTTTGCCACTACTCCTGGTCCTTTACTAATTATTAAAAATAGCTAGAAACTAATTGAGAAATGTCATTTTCCAGAAGACATTTGGACACACCTCTTATAAATACTTTAAAGGACTAGATATTTTTGTTTGAAAACTTCATATAAAGTATTTTACTGAAAATATGTGTTTTGAAAAAATAATCTAATTGCTTCTCTTGCACTTTTTCTAAAGGTTGTGAATATATATGCTATTTACATTTTAAGAAATTTTAGTAGATTTTATCTAAGAAGTATACTGTATATTCACAAGCTTGTCCCCCATCAAATACATATATCCCCTTCACTATTAATAAACCAACCTAAATCTTACATGTTATGATTCATATCCTACATTGTTATAACAATGTTACCTAAAGTTAATTCTATATTAAAAATTCTAAGTTGGAAATACTGTTTTCACTGGTTATTTAGTCTTCTGAAATATTGTAAGTCTGTGTTTACATGCTGCCTAATCTCATTCCAGTTCTAAAGTTTATCATGTGGGTTATATTTTCAATGATTTGAATTTTTTGCTATGATATTTTAACTCTCAAAGTACTTTGCGGTTCATTTTTATAATTTATTTTTTATAACAGATAATTAAAACACGATACAAATATTTTTTAGGGAAAATAGTTACACTTCCCACACAATAATGATTGTGATTCTCAGGCATATGATTAATTTGCAATAAAATCAGTCTTTTCATATGTTATTAATTACTACCTTTCGCAACATGCATCTCTTTTGAGTATTTTTGAAAAAGCAATATTTAAGAAATTAGGTAAATAAGATGATTTTTTTTTTTAATATGAAGCCACTGTTGTTCGTTACATGATTATTTGGACTCCTTCTCCTCTGTCACTGGTCTTTTAAATGAATTAATTCTCAGTCCAGTGAGTCTTCTTCACAGCTCTCTTATGGACTTTCTTACCTTTGTTTCAGTTATAGAAGTGAAAAGTGAACTTTAGAGCCGTAAGCGTGAGTAGGAGTGGACAGATACAACCATGAGGATGGTGGGGAAGCAACAGTGCATTTCACTTTAAATTTCACGAAATGTTATTTTTCAAAGAAGAGAAACACATGGCACAAGTAAAAAGGTACATAGAGCTGTGCTGGAACTTTAATGGTGTTTTCAGTTCAACCTAAGGAGTTTGTCTGCTGCCACTGACAGGAGAGCCAGGGGCCTTTAGCTGTAATGCTTGGTCTCCCTTGCAGCCAGTGACTTTTATGTAGTCTGTTTTGGCTGTGAATAGCACACCATGCAGTCACTTTCTGCCTCTGTAGGGACTACCCTGCCCGTCATCCAGCTGGGCGTTCTCATGGTAATATGTTTTGCAGCTTAAAAACGTAAATGACACATGCACATTCTATTTCCACAGAAGGACAGCCCTCATCAACAACCAAGAGCAATGGTCTGCCCTTTATGTAATGGTTTTAACCACATTTCTTCATATTTTTTTTTCTCTGCATTTTCTAAAGCCTCTTAAAACTGCATTCATCTTCCATAACATATGGGTTTCTTTGTCTTCCACTTGTTAATTTATAGTACTGAAAAATTCCTTAACATTTTCAAACATGACTTACCACGTATGAAAAGCAGAAGTAGAAAGGTTTTCAACATTATTTTTACTGCTTTCTACCTTGCAAACCCAAAATATTTTATGACTCCTGTTTCAACAACAGACCTCTTTTTTTTTGTCCTTTATTGACACATGAATAATACTGAGAATGTAAAACATGACATGTACAATGATAGATTCTCAAAGATAGTGATGAAGAAAAATCAACACAGTGCTTCCTGTAAGGAATTTTATATTCTTAAAGACGGAAGGATTATATAATATTACATAAATACTTCTGAAATGTCAGTAGTGGTGAGATCAGATCAGTCAGGCCTAAGCAGTATTAACACCATCTAATACTCCTCCAATTTGAACCAGATGTATATTTAAAAACTAATCCTATTTCAGATTTGGCTCAGGAAACAGACTTTTGAGTAAATTGCTAGAGATTTCACCAAAATGTGTTTTTTTACTGCTGTTCTGTGAGACTGGACCTCACTAGGTAAATTAAACTGGCTTTAAACTCACAGTGTTCTTTCTCAACTGCAGGTGCATGCAACCACACCTAGAAAGATGTTTCTTAGGTAAGAAAAGTTTCCTAGTTTTTTCCTGATATTTGATCATTTTTCTTTTATGTCAAGGAAACTGTCTTTTCCTATTCTAATCTCTTAGCAATTGATAATGGTTGCATTGGCTCCTCAGTTATTTACAGTGTCAATCATTCTTCAGCCTTTGGTAGTGTATGCTGGATAAGCTTAAACTATTAATCATTTCACAGTTTTTGACGTATTCTAAATAATTTTCAGAGGCTCTAAATAACTCACAAAATTTCCAAATCCATCGGTCCCCTGAAGACTTTAATCTCTTTATTTCTCACATTCTTCATTTCACATGATGGGAGTATGCTATGACAATGTCCAGTGGCTTCGACCAGAGGTAATGATATCTTTCCCCATCTGTACTGGCATTACTGCAAACCAATCAAAGACAGCACCTGTGCTCTTGGCTAAAATAGCTGCTGAAGAAAGTTACAGAATGTATCTTTTTTTCAAGGAGTTAGTGCAAAGAGTTGTTTAAAGAGTTTCCTTCCTTACCATGTTTACATACTTAGAAAAACTACAAAACCTCTGAAATTTGTTTTAAACTCACATTTTCAAATGTGCCATAACGACAGTTTGGGAAACAAGATTTTCCCTGCTATATTGTAGACTAGAGGTACCTATTGGCTATATATATATATATATATATATATATATATATATATATATATATATATATATATATATATATATATATATATATATATCTGTCTGCTTTGTTGCAATCAATGTTGGGTAAAGATGTTATATCATCACGTAGGAGGTGTGTTGGTCAACTGCATAGAGGGCAGGTAGAAATGGAGATTATTCATGGGGCCAACATCAAAGCCTTCAGTAGAGGCTCCACTTCTACAAGAGGAGATTTCACACCTTGCTCTGGGTGAGCAGCAGACCTACCTGACATACTATATATACCTCTTTTGTTGCCTGGCTTGTCCTGCACAGCTCTCTCCACTGAGGACAAGGAGTACTTCACGGTGTCCATGAGCTGAACAGTGTTGCTGACACTTATTAGTGTTTCTACTTGCTTCTGGCCCTTTGGTGACATTTCTCCCCCGACTCTCCACAACCTTGTATTGAGAACAGATAGTTCAGAAACTTTATCTGCTCTCAGAGATGGAAAATGATATGTTCTCTTTTAATTTATTTTTATTAACATTTTTATTTACTTTACATACCAAAGATTCCCCCTTTTCTCCTCCCTCTCCTCCAGCCTCCCCCTCCCAACAACCCCGCATTCCCTCCTATGAAAAGGTAAGGCCTCCCATGGGGAATTACATTTAGTAGAGGCAAGTCCAAGCCCCTCCTCCTGCCTCAAGGCTGTGTGAGGTATCCCATTATAAAAGTGGGCTCCAAAAGGCCTGCTCAGGCACCAGAGATGGATTCTGATCCTACTACAAAGGGACCCATTAAGCAGACCAAGATACACAACTGTCTCACTTATGCAGAAGGCCTAGTCTAGTCCCATGCAGGCTCCACAGCTGTTGGTCTACAGTTCATGAGTTCCTACTAGTTTGGTTTGGTTGTCTCTGTGTGTTTCCCCATCATAATCTTGATGCCCATTGCTCATAGACTCTCTCCCCTATCTTTGCCTGGACTCTCAGAGCTTGGCTTGGTGTTTGGCTGTGGATCTCTGCATCTGCTTCCATCAGTTACTAGAGAAAGGTACTAGGATGACAGTTAGGGTATTCACTGATTTGATTTGTGGGGTAAGGTAGTTCAGACACCCTCTTCACTATTGCTAGTAGTCTAAGCTGGAGTTATTCTTGTGGATTCCTGGGAACCTCCTTAGCACCTCTATCATGGTATCTCTTTCATTGCTCTCCCACTCGATCCCTGTTCCAGCTCAATCATCCCATTCCTTTATGTTCTTATCCCCCATTCCCTATCCTCTGTTGCCTGGCCCTCATGCCCAGTTTATTCATGGAGATCTCATCTATTTCCCTTCCCAGGGCAGTCAATTCATCCCTCTTTGAGTCCTCCTTGTTAGCTAGCTCCTTTACTTACTAATATCCACTTATGACATACCATGTTTGTCCTTCTGAGTCTGGGTTACCTCACTCAGGATGATATTTTCTAGCTCCATCCATTTGCCTGCAAATTTTATGATGTCATTGTTTTTCACTGTTGAATATTTCTCCATTACTCAACTTCATATGGAAAAACAAAAAAACCCAAATAGCTAAAACAATCCTGTACAATAAAGTCACCTCTGAAGGTATCACCATCCCTGACCTCAAGCTATACTATAGAGTTATAGTAATAAAAACAGCTTGGTATTGGCACAAAAACCAACATAAGGACCAATGGAATTAAAGACCCTGACACACTCACCTATGAACACCTGATTTTTGACAAAGAAGCCAACACTGTACAATGGAAAAAAGAAAGCATCTTCAACAAATGGTGCTGGCATAACTGGATGCCAACAAGTAGAAGGCTGAAAATTGACCCATATCTGTCACCATACACAAAACTCAAGTCTAAGTGGATCAAACACCTCAATATAAAACCAGTTACAGTGAACATGATAGAAGAGAGAGTAGAAGGTAGTCTTGAATGCATTGGCACAGGAGACTACTTCCTAAATATAATACCAGTAGCACAGACATAGATATGTTCTTTTAACAATGTATTCAAATGAAGTCTGTGGCCTAGAGTGTTTTGCAATACCAAATTTTCTTGTCCCCCCCCACACACACAGCAAATTCCATATCACAATGTAGTTAAAATATAGTTGTGATTAACATGATTTGTTTAGAAGTAAAGTAGTTCTGCCCATTACTATTGTGATGAATTTGGGGAAAATGTTAAATTCCTCCTGGCCTTAGATTATGCATCTATGCATCTCAACTGTGAAGGATGATTAACAGAATCATAAGAATAATACAACTAAAATATATATCTGATATGTTACAAGCACTTAAATAAAAATTGCCTTGTACACAAAAATCATATTCCTTTATGGTATAAGAACATGGTATCTATTTATGGAAATAATTGAGCCCGTTTTGTGGCTGTTTGAATGTAATTGGCTCCTGAAAGCTCAAAGGGAGTGACACTATTAGGAGATGTGGTTTTGTTGGAGTAGGTATGATCTTGTTGGAGAAAGTGTATCACTGTAGAAGAAGGCTCTGAGCCATACCCAGGATCTCAGTTCACTTCCTGTTGCCTGTGTAAGATGTAGAATCCTCAGCTACCTTTCTAGCACCACATCTGCCTGCATGCTGCCATGTCCCAATGACTGAGCCTCTGAAAATATAAGATATCCACTTAATGTTTTCCCTTAGAAGAGTTGCTGTGTTCCTGGTGTCTCTTCATAGCAATAGAAACCCTAACTAAGACAACTTTATTAGTTGTGGAACTACTCACAGTGGCTCAGTTGTAGAATTTACCTAGGTGTCCATCAACAGGTGAAAGGATATAGTGCAGTTTATTCACCGAGACATATCTTTCCCCCTGAAGGACACTGTTACATCATCTGTAGGAAAGTCAGTGGGACAAAGATCACTATGCTCAATGAGATAAGCTAGAATCAGAAGGACCATGTTTTCACAGTCTAGATTTTTACTTGAAAAAAATGAAGGCACAGATGTAGAAGGGATACTATTGGGTGAATGAACTAGGTCCCTAGGAGGAGGGTTAGAGAAAGAATGGGGGTGTAAATATGCTCAGATTATATGATATAAATATTCCTAAGCATCATAACAAAAGACCCACTTTGTACAGTTAGTTATACTGTCTCACAAACTTTTTCTTGTCATTGGATAACTTTTGATATGAGGAGATTTAAATGAAATGTCTCTGAGTCATTTTGATTTGCATTTCCCAGATAATTAGGAATGTTGAGCAGTTCCTTAAATGTCTTTCAGCCATATGAATTTCCTCTGTTGAGAATTGTCTGTTTAGTTCTATAGCCCATTTCTTAATTGGACTGTTGGGCATTTTGATGTCTAATTTCTGGAGTTCTTTATATATTCTGGATATCAGCCCTCTGTTAGATGTGGGGTTGGTGAAGACCTGTTCCCATTCTGTAGGCTATCGCTTTGTTTTGTTGACCGTGTTCTTTGCTCTACAAAAGCTTCTCAGTTTCAACAGGTCCCATTGATTGATTGTTTCTCTCAGTGTCTGTGCTACTGGTGTTATATTTAGAAAGTGATCTCCGATGCCAATGCATTCAAAACTACTTCCTACTTTCTCTTCTATCAGGTTCAGAGTAACTGGATTTATGTTGAGGTCTTTGATCCACTTGGATTTAAGTTTTGTTCATAGTGACAGATATGGATCTATTTGCAGCCCTCTACACATTGACATCCAGTTATGCCAGCACAAAACAACTCTGAGATACCACTTTACACCTTTCAGAATGGCTAAGATCAAAAACACAGAAGACAGCTTATGCTGGAGAGGATGTGGAGCAAGGGGAACTCTCCTCCACTGCTGATGGGAATGCAAGCTTGTACAGCCACTTTGGAAATCAATATGGTGCTTCCTTAGAAAATTGGGAATCCATCTCCCCCAAGACCCAGCTATAGCACTCTTGGGCATATACCCAAGGAATGCTCAATCATACCACAAGGGCATTGCTCAGCTATGTTCATTTCAGCATTGTTTGTAATAGCCAGAACCTGGAAACAATGTAGATGCCCATCAATTGAAGAATGGATAAAGAAAATATGGTACATATACACAATGGAGTACTACTCAGCAGAGAAAAAGAATGATATCATGAGGTTTGCAGGCAAATGGATGGATGTAGAAAAAAATCATCCTGGGTGAGGTAACCCAGACTCAGAAGGACAAACATGGTATGTACTCACTCATAGTAGGATACTATATGTAAAACAAAGATGACTAGACTGCTACACAACTCCAGGGAGGCTACCTAGAAAATGGGACCCTAGGAAAGACACAGGGACACAGGGATCCCCCAATGACAGAGAAATGGATGACATCTACATGAACAACCTGGATGACAGTGGGAGTAATGAAGGGCAAGGTTTGAGGAAAAGAGAGCTTAGGGGACCAGGAGATCCCAGCTGGATCAAGAACAGAAAGGGAGAACAAGGAATAACAGACCATGATAAATGAAGACCACGTAAGAACAGGAAGAAGCAAAGTGCTAGAGAGGTCCCCAGAAATCCACAATGATACCTCTACTGTAGATTACTAGCAATGGTTGAGAGAAAGCCTGATCTGACCTAGTCTGGTCATCAGATGGCCAAACACCCTAATGGTCCGTGCTGGAACTCTCATCCAATAACTGATGGAAGTGGATGTAGAGATCCTCAGCCAGGCCTCAAGTGGAGCTCCAGGAGTCCAATTGTCAAGAAAGAGGAAGGTTTGTAAGAGTGTGAATTGTTGAGACCAAGATTGGAAAAGCACAGGGACAAATAGCCAAACTAATAGAAACACATGAACTATGAACCAAAGGCTGTGGAGCCCCAGCTGGATCAGCCCCTCTGGATAAGTGAGACAATTGAATAGCTTGAAGTGTTTGGGAGGCACCCAGGCAGTGGGACCTAGTCCTATCCTTAGTGCGTGAGCTGTCTGTTTGGAACCTTGGGCTTACACAGGGACACTTTGCTCAGCCTGGAAGGAGGGGACTGGAGCTGCCTGTACTGAATCCACCAGGTTGAATTGAATCCCCAGGGGAGTCTTGGCCCTAGAAGAGATGGGAATGGAGGGGAGGGGCTGGGGGAAAGGTGGGGGCAGGGGCTGGAAGGGGGAGGACAGGTGAACCCATGGCTGATGTGTAAAATTAAAATACAAATATAGTAAATAAAAAAGGAGAAAAAAATGAAATGTAATGTTTTTCCTGGCATTAATTAGAAATCTTTGAACATCATAATTTAAAATCGGCCATCAGCCTAGTTGTGCTCTCCCAGGGACTGTGTGTTTTATAATTCTATCGTGACTCATTTGATTTGTTTTATTGCAGATGAAAGTTCTTTTCAGACACAGTTAATTTGCATAAAGTCAAAATGTATGTTTAAACATGTTTCTGTATTTACTCTTATTTGTAGCTTCAAGTGGAGTCATTGGTATAATTATGAATTTCATTTCATTTTTTACCACCTAAAATCCTCTAAATAGCTCTCCATTGCTTTGAGGATGAAAATGGAATGTTTAGAGACTCCTTTAAAGTCTTTTAATTCCAATGTTATTTCTATGTCATTTTGTGTAGGTACAGACACTCCAATTGCTCTCCAACATGTTTATAATCTACACCAATTGTGCTGATGAGATCTCAGTCTCTATTTCTTCAAAACTCCATCTCCTTAGAAATTTTCATTTCTGCTGTGTCTGGGACACCACTAACTGCTTACTTTCACACACAGTGAATTTCCTGGGAAACTGTAGTGTATACAGTAAGGTCCCATGTCACTTCTTCATTGAATCTTCTTTTTCTTTTTTCTCACTGTTCCTTTGCATGCCTTCTATCTTTCTGTTCTGTCCCAATCTTCCTATCTTCTATATTAACTGTGGAAATTCTACACACAACGCATTCTCTTCTTCTATCACTTCTTTCTTTATGCCGATTGTACACAAATGGTTGTGGTAAAAATACACTGGGTTCATTTGTACATAATATGCATTTATAATGAATAAATAGCACATTTAATCAAATTACATCTTTTTTCGTCTTTATAATATAGACATACTTTCTTCTCTCTTGATACTTCTGCTTCAAAGCTATTTGTTTATTTTATGAATTATTCAGTAGAAGGAATATGAGAAACAATGATGGGAGACATATTCAAATTCATTAGCAACTTGTCTTTTCAAATTTCATAAACTACATATTTAATAAACCGTGAGCATCTGGCAATCAATGAATCAACGGATGTGGGACATGTCCCAAGATGCATGGATAGCATGCTAACTATGTTTGAATATTTAAAGAGCCATTTATTGGATAAAGAAAATATTACAGTCTTTCTTTTTACTGACACAGTTACATCAATTAACTAATATTTTATCCATTTAATAAACATTTATTTAAAAATACTATGCACAAGATGTAGACCTAATGTTCTGATAATTTTTCTTATTCCCCAAGAACTTTAAACTGGATAAGGAATGCATATAACAGAGCCAGGAATTGACGAATAGTGTGTGTAATAACAACAAACAATAGAAATCTAATTTCAGGAAATACAATTTCCTTTTGGAAATAGAAAAGAAAAACTCAGTTTCACCATGAGATATTAAAAGTATCTAAACATATAATGTTGCAAAATTCCTGATATTTAAACATTTGTATAATTGTCATCTCTAATCCTTGGTGACCCAGCACTATTGGTTTCAACATACTCTAATTAAAGTGAAAACTGTATGATAACTGCCGGATTATTGACAGTCAGTACCAGATATCATGCCCAACTCAAATGATTTGATCAAATGATGGATTGTTCAAAGTAAATTCTTACCCAGTTTATCTGTATTATGACTGAGCAGTTGTTTTATTGGTACTCTTCACTTGTTTTTACATCTGTGTGGTAGTTTGAATGTAATTGGCCCCCATAATCTCACAGGAAGTGGCACTGTTAGGAGGTGTGACATTGTTGGTGTGGCTATGGACTTGTTAGAAGAAGTGTGTCACTGTTGGGGTGGCTTTGAGGTTTCCTATGCTCAGAATACTGCCAAGTGACACAGTCAACTTGTTGCCTGCAAGATGTAGAACTCTCAGCTACTCCAGCACTATGTCTGCCTACACACCACCATGTTCCTTGCCATGACCATAATGAACTAAACCTCTGAAGCTGTAAGTGATCCCCCTCTAGTAAATGTTTTTCTTATGAGAATTGCCATAGTCATGGTGTCTCTTCATAGCAACAGAAACCTTAACTAAGACAATCTGCATGTTTTATATAACTGAAACCTATTGATATCACCATTCAAAAATCCCAGTTTTTGCCAAATTCAATCTGGTACAAGCCATAAAAATTTACAAAATCATTTTAGAATCATCTGTTTTCCTCTCATAAAATCATGCAAGTTTTCAAAAAAGAGTATTTGCTTTAGTGAACAAATATGGTGACAATTTTCCCAATAGCAATTATGTAAAAAAAATGTGGAATATTTCAAGTTATGTCATTAAAATTAAAGTACATTTTTGGCATGCAATTGATTGACATAATGTAATAAAGAAATAATATCAACTGATATAACATCACCAAAGAGTACTGAGAAGAATAACCTGCCTCTAATTCTTACGATATTGTTTTAGCTATGGTCATTTTTGGCGAACTGTAGCATCTTAGGGAAAAGGTATTACTGTAAGTATAATAAAGCCATGAAGTACAGGGATATCTGAAAATCTGTGCTATGGAAGCTTAAATATTTTTTTGGTTTTAGAGGCTATTTTATTTTTATTTTTAAAATTGGCAAAACAAGGTATTTGTGAGAGGAAAACTGTATTTCATAATGTAATTAATAAGCAATCACTAGGTAATTGTGTTATTGCTAATAGATAACTTTTTGATCTGATATTTTGTAAGCAATACTTTTAGGCTCACACTTTTATGTTAATTATATGTGTGAAATAGTAAAAAAAAACATTGAAATATTGTGTATTGACAACATAATTAAATTGAAGTCAATAACTAATTAAATTGAAGCTTATTAATGGTTATCAATATTTCCAGCACTAGTTGGATATTTTAAGAATCAGTGATATGGTCTTCTAGAAACTCCCTTGATGTGAGTTTATAGACAATTGGGCTATTATTTGGGAAGGAAAAGCTCCTGGTGTTGAGTTTTTGGCATTTGTGTTGGAGTTATCTATCAATCATCACAGAAAAGCCTTGTTTAGACTACTTGCAAAACTATGACATCTACCCCCTTTAAATTATTTTTCTTTTAAAGAACTCATTGTATAGTTGAAAAAAATATCAAACTAAACATTAGTAAAAATAATCAGAATTTCTGAGGAATTTTGACAGCCATTTCATTTATGTCATTCCTTAAAACTGTTGCTTGTGTGTGTGTGTGTGTGTGTGTGTGTGTGTGTGTGTGTGCTAGAAGTTACTTTCCAGAGTTGGTTCCCTCCTCCACCATGTGAGATGTGAGTCTGGGGGATTGACTCAGGTTACCTGGTTTGGCAGCAGCCTCCTTTACTCAATGAATCATCTTGATGGATTATTTATTTTAGACTATTTATGCTTTTGAATAAGACATGAGAATTTTAATATTTCGAGTGGTACTATGAGGTGCCACCAATACCTAATACTATGAGGATTACACCTAAAAGGATTCCACATAAAACTTTTTCTAATACTTAACTGTGAAAAAATGGGAATATGATTATCTATAAATAACATTTAAACTTACAAATCCTCAAACATACTAAAACAACACTATAAATGTGTTAGATAGTGTGAGAAAATCATTGAATGAAACTTATATGAAAATTGTTGGATTAAACAATAATTATTTGTTGTTCCTTTTTTATCTGTATGGATGATCTATGCTGCACTTGGTTGGGCAGGTTTTAAGTTACAAGCTGGGTTATGACTTTCATATTCCTTGGACTTGCTAGATTAGCAACTGTGTTAGGGCAGATTTTCCTCATGGTGGCAGCCAAAGTAAAACAAAACAAGCCATTTTCTTTTCTTTCTTTCTTTTTTTATTTTGTCTGACTATTGGAAGGTGATGCATAGTTACACTAAAAACCAAGATCTGAGAGTATAAATGGTTGCTTTAATAAGAGAATTGTTAAAGTCACAACGGAAGGCAGAAAAAAACAAGGCCATGAATTGTATCAGTTCTTAGTGGAAATTGAACAATGCTAGGGAGACTACCTATCATTGGAAAAGGTGGTAAAGGGCAAGATCAGCTGTCATTCAGCTTGCTTAGACAAATGGTAACGCTGAATGCTGAAGAGGTAGATGGAGGGAAAGTCCTCTTCATAACCATGGTTTTCATTACTGCTGAATTTACCTATGGATCTGAACATCCACAGACAGGAATGTACAGAAAGAGACATGAGATTTTGGTCTCAGAAGAACCTGTATCCCTGAAATATCATTGACCATGATTCAAATGATCAAAACAACAAATAAACCCTTATCTAACTGCTTACTTGAAGATACTTAGAAATTAAAGGAATTTATAGATGCAATTTTAAAAGTAGTAACTGGGGAAACTTTATAGAATGTTTATCTAAGTTTTTGAAAACAAACAAAATATATTATCTGCTGTATAAACGCCCTTAACCAATTACTATTATGTGGCCACCTTGACTCAAGAAGAAAACATTTGAAATTATTTTTCTCTTCCAGAGAGGAGAGAGTAAATTAGCAAAGATATCAAAAGTAACACTTCCAATTTTATCAGTTGTGTTTCTCTCATATTTTTGCTAATAGTCCCTAGGAATTTTTTTACTTTTCTATAATTTGGATTTTTTTTATCTTTATGGCAGGAAACCCTTGGACAAAGTAAGTTCTACATTAATATCAATGTTGGGCTTTTTGTAATCACACCTTCAAATGGGAATGAATTATCTGTTACATTTGCCTTCTTTACACTATTAAATATTCTATTTTAAGTTAATATAAAGTGAATATATGCTACTATAGAGTGATTCAAGTTAACATAAACTTCCTTTTGAGATCCCTGTGCAACATTTTTTCCTAAACTAGCTTCCTTCCAGAGGCCAGTAAGAAAATATGAACTGCATAAAATTTGTAGAAAATGGCCACCTTCCCATACAGAAATCACATGATAAATATTTGAAATGCTTCCAAGCTTTGGTTATCAGTGCTAAGGGGTAGAACAGGACAATTATCTCTTACAGTAGTTTGTTGGTTGCTCTGTGATTTCATGGATGATTTTAGAGTTAAAATTATTTTAAGCCAAAGCTTTTATAGTGATTGGCAGTTTAAAGTAGTATGTTAGAAGAGGCAGAGCTGCTCCTTAAGTGAATTATAAATTCTAAAACTGTATATTTAGTAGATCATTCAAGACTAAATTAACATATACACTCTGTAGCACAACTTGTATAGAGCCTACTTATTCTTTGGAAATGGTTTCTTTGGTGTTAATTACTGTATTTAAAATCCAACTAATATGATCGAAATCATACCTGGTACTCTAAACCTAGCCAACTTATTTGGCTAGCAAGGTCATGCATCTTACAACAGAACCTACTACCATCACGTCAGCACTTTCTTAAGCCAGTATAACTCTTAACCACATTTAAATACTTGTTTTTATTCCCATGAGTAAGTGGAAATCTCACCCATTATCAAAGAAGATCCTTTGTGGTAGAAGGAGACCATTGGAAAAGATCCAATTAGTCACAAGACAGAGAACTACTCACAATTTACCTTGGGTTGCAATGGCATAAGTGATACATCTAAACACAGCTCCTGCACCTAAGACTTTGGAAACGTCACCAAAGGGGACAAGGAAAGGTTGCAAAAGCTCTCAGACCAGGAATTCTGTGTGGGACTGTGCCTTCTGACAGTAACAGGGCAGATACTCCCATGAAACCTTCACGACATTGCTGCCTAAAGAAGTCCTGAACAATTCCAATTGTGCTTAACTTTACCATGTAGATGGAGCATTGAAAAGCCTCTCCCATCAGATGAAGAGCTACAGGTTATGAATGACACTGTTGAGAAAGGTAGAGTTAGTCTTCCCTGATTGGTTATACAACACCATGTGGCCAGCATTAGGAACAGATAGGAATGCAACACAGAGTGGACTCCACAGGATTATTTATATGTTGATACATTTGTATGTGTATATAACAATGGTTAATATAGAAAGAATAGGAGGTAAGAGATGGAGGAGAGAAAAATTGTAATTATATTTCAATTAAGTTTTTAAAAAAGAAACAGAGCCAGGCGGTGGTGGCACACGCCTTTAATCCCAGCACTCGGGAGGCAGAGGCAGGAGGATCTTTGTGAGTTCGAGGCTAGCCTGGTCTACCAAGCGAGATCCAGGGAAGGTGCAAAGCTACACAGAGAAACCCTGTCTCGAAAAAACAAACAAAACAAAACAAAACAAAACAAAAAACAAAAACAAAAAAACCAGAAAGTTTAGGACTTAAAATCAGACATAATTTTACTAGCAATTTTTCCATTTCAGGAATGTTTGCATTGCTTATAAATTTAAAAACACTAATAATATTAAAATTAAACAATAAGAAATGGGGTAAAGTATTAGAAGAAAACAGAGATGACCCATTTTAGTAAGTCAGTTATGTTTTCACTCAGAGATCCAGTTTGAATGTATTTTTCCCTTCTCAATGTATGTTCATACAATGAATAATATCAACAATGACAACAATGAAGTCTAATTTCTTATATTACCTTTTTTTGGAATATGGACATAGTAAATTACCATTCCAGGTCTTAAGATATATATTACACACACACACACACACACACACACACACATTCACACGCATATATGTATATATGCATTTCTTTACTGTTCCATTGTGTGAAAAATATGGTATTTACAGTGAATTCCATCTATACGCCTGAGAATTTCTAAGGAAAGGCTTCCTTCATAGTCACAGGCACAGACTTATGCTACTAAGCGCTTTTCAATCATTTAATCATGGAATAACAGTAATAAATACAAAGATTCCATTCTTATGTGCATATAAAAATGAAAAGAAAACAAGGCAAGTTTTGAAGGAAAATATTTCTAATCAAAATGCCTCAAGTAATAGGAGCTCTCTATAAAAATGACTAACTGCACAAGGAAAGAGACTACTATAAGTTGGAGCCATCAAAACAACAATAAATCCAAATGCTGGAGCTAGGAACTGAGCATAAAACAGCTAAGTCTATATTGGTTTGGAGTGCTATAGGCATAAAAGATAATGTGGGATCATGTTCCTTCACTGATATCTCATGTTCTCATATTTTCACTTGATTCTCTTAGGATTACATGTGTAGAATCATAATAATTCAGTAATAACTTTAGTTATTGGCATAACTTGTCCTGTGAGTTTCTTATTACTGTTTGAGATTAGTGCCATCATTATAATAAAATATGTGTTACATTTAATTACTTAGCTTTGAACCATGATGACCTTTAAACAAAGACACTAGTCAACCTTAAAAATACGTTTTAGTTTTATTACTTGACATATCATTATTTACATTTATTTTGTTCTCTATCTGATTCTCTCTGTGTGTGTTTGTGCATGTTTCTCCATCCCTCTATCTCCTGGTCTCTCTGTCTCTGTCTCTCTGTGTAGTACATAGGTCTCTATATTGAACACACACTAACTTGGAACTGGCTTTGTGCACCAGATTGTCCTCTAGTTCACTCTACCATTGTGCTCCAAGTTCTGGGATTCCAAACACTCACAGCATACCATGTACAGCTATTGGCTGTATGGTTTAGGAAGGATTATGTGCCCATTACTTGAGAGTGAATACAAGATTCAACATGGAAAATAGTTTCTTAGATTGTTAAAAAGAGGGAGTAGTCTCTGCTTTAGGGCACAGTTTTCACAAGTCTAACACAGGGATTGATAAGTCTTTTTGTATTTTTAACCTTTTATGTTTTGTTTGAGCACTTTGATTTCCCATAAAATGATTACATTGATGAAATACATTTGCCATTTTCCTCGTAATTAAGGTGTGTTGTGAATTTTGGAGGTAATTTGTCATCTTGTGATAACGCTAAAATTTTCAACAGTAAAATTACCTTTATTCCATTAATTTCCTTTATTTACAGTGTATTTGCTAATAGTATTGCTTTATTTGTCTATATTTTAATCTAGCTGACAAACAATTAACTAAAACAATTTCAGAAATGTGTTAAAGATGGAAATTATGTTTTGGAGAAACAGAGATCTGCTGAAACCTCACGATCCTAACTTTTACATTTTGAAATACATTAATGATAACTACATTTAGATAATCATCAAGGATGTAGAGCTGGCCATGAGTTATGACAAGCGTAGGTGTCTGTCTTACAAAAAACAACTTCATTCTTTTCCTTGCCAAATCCTGTAATATCCATTTCAGTTGCATTTTTAAATTCAAATCCTTTTGCTCAAGCATAATGGAGTGAAGACAAATAATGCTCACATTTTGAAGTAGCTTAGTCATTCTAGAAATGGAAGAAAAAATTAATTTTGAAATGGAGGTAGAATCCAGCAGATCAGATATAATAATTCTCCAGGTTTGAAAGGTGAATCTGCATGTGTGTGTGTCCAGGTTTACATACACACAATTAAGCCTTCCTATGAATTGGGGTGATGATGAAGAAGAGTGTAAAATTGAAAGCATTAATTTACCATTTTAGTTTAGGATAACTATAATGTTTTGCATGATACTGTACATATGGACTTCTGAAGTGTGACATACACTTAATTAGGTATCGTGTTAGTTTCCTCACATTTGCAAATGTTATGAACCAGTCTGGTTTGTAATTTTTAGAATTTGAAGCTATTTTCTTTTCTCTGGTCAATTCATTCATTTCTCACAAATAATTACTATGTTTCTGTGTGTATCAGGAAGTCTCAAACAGACTAGGGAAACTGAAAAAATAAAACTCAGCCATTTCCTTCAAGGAGCTTAGTACTTAGCTGGGAACTTAATACATCAAGTAGCAATTACAAGGTGCTGTGATTGGCTTCAGTCATATTATCCAACAGGCATACAAGTGGCAGATGAGAGAGAAAAGAGAGGGAGAGAGTTATCAAACATTGTTAATGAAGGCATGAATCTAAAAAGGTAAAAGGTGGTTCAAATGAGGTGAAAACAGAGGAAGAGAGACCTGGGAACTTTCTAAGCACAGGTTTGAGACCAAAATGATACTAGACAATTTGAAAGGAGAGGTCACATGATTCCCTAAGGAAATAGCTGAGTTCAGGAAATTTCCCTGCATTCCCAGTCTCCTTCAAATTTCATTAACAGCATAAAAGGTCAGCAGTATTCAGAGCCTACTATGAAAATTATATTTGAAAATCAGTTTTATAACAAAATTGCTCTATGGTAATTGTTTTTATGGAGCTTTTTATCTCTATATTATAAGAGATGAAGAAATTGAAATCTATTTTTAATTTTATAGAAGACCCAAAAGGACTTTTTCTCAGTTTCTTTAAAGTTAATAGCAATAGAAGAGCTAATGCCATTGTGAATTCCATAGGTGATATGACAAATTTTGCAGAGAAGGTTTTACTGACTACACTTCTTTAAATATGTATTACTAAAGATCATCAAATCATTTTGGCCAAATCTTGGCCAC
This sequence comes from Onychomys torridus, assembly GCF_903995425.1. Classification (NCBI taxonomy): domain Eukaryota; kingdom Metazoa; phylum Chordata; class Mammalia; order Rodentia; family Cricetidae; genus Onychomys; species Onychomys torridus. The sequence continues at coordinate 44,079,389 of NC_050446.1, read as the reverse complement.
TATTTTTCTAGTTGACCTTCAGCAACTTAGAGCAGGTTCTAAAAATGTGTTGTGGGGCAAAGGACAAGGAAGGATTCAGGAAACTATAGAAACCATAAGATACAATTGGGTCTCCATGGGACCCCTTTGCCAAAAACTGAATTAGGTGTAACACATTCCTGGCACTGGAGTTTTCATTTGGTGCAGAGAGATATCTAGGTGGGGCTTTGATGATTTGATGATTTCATTTCGATTTCTTTCATATATGTATGTATTTTAAGAAGCTTCTTCTGTAGTTGGTTTCCATATGAACCCTTAAATAATCCTTAGTTTTAGCTATCCCTCCCCATATGTCTTTCATTACCTCCCTCTTCCTCACTACCCATCTCCATTTCAGCCTCCTATTTCAGCCACCCTCCATACACAACAGCCATTCCTAACTATATATTCTCTTCCATATTCCTGAAGAAATCCTTTCCTTTCTCCTCCTTCCCTTACTCTCTGCCTAACTTATACTAATTGTAGCTGGCTTATTGAAGATTTAAAAGCTAACATCCATATGTAAGTGAATGCATACCCTATTTCTTTTTGAGGTCTGGGTTACGCCACTCTGAATGATTTTTCTTTCTTTCTAGTTCCATCTATTTACTGAGAATTTTATGACTTTATTTTTTACATCTGAGTAATAGTTCATTATGCAAATGTATCAAACTTTTCTGATCAGTTCATCTCTTGACAGACATACAGGTTGTTTATAATATCTGGCTATTGTGAACAATGAACATGGTTGAGCAAGTATCTCTGTAATAGGAAGAAATGATCTTTGAATATATAATCCAAGAGTGGCACAGAAGGATCTTGCTTGAGGTAGGTCAATTCCAAGCTTCCCGAGGAACTGCCACACTATTTTTCATAAGAGGCTTACTCCAGCAGCAATGGATGAAAGCTCCCCTTACCCCATAATCTCAGCAGTAGAGGCTGCCATTTATTTTGTTGATCTTGGCCATTCTTACTGGTATAAGATGAAATCTCAAAGAAGTTTTGATTTGCATTTCCCTGATGTTGAACAGTGCGTGTGTGTGTGTGTGTGTGTGTGTGTGTGTGTGTGTGTGTGTGTGTGTGTGTGTGTCTTCATCTGTATGTTTCTTTGGTTCTTTTAATTTTTTTCTGTTTGTTTGTCTTGTCCTGTTCTGGTTTCTTTTCAGTTGTCTATCTTCTAATGAGAGAGGGAAAGAAGAGGTGTGAATTTGGGTGCGTGAGAACGTAGGGATCCCACAGTATATCATAAAAGAATCAAATCTACTGAAAGATGGGAAAATGTACCTTTATTCTTAGAAATATTCTTCAATGCTTTGCCATTGGCCCCATAGCTTGTACAAGTTATTCTTCTTGTTGCTATAAAGGTCACAAAGTAATTAACGTAAGGAAAGAAAGGTTTTGGTTCCAGTCTGAGAGACCACATCACATCATGGCAGGGAAGGCATGCAGCCAGAGCAGGAGGCCAGATAGTCACATTGTGTCTATCTACAGTCAGGAAGCAGAAAGCAATGCATGCTTAGTGTAGGATACCATTCTATGTAACAGTGCTGCCCATAGTGTGCAGTTCTTCCCACTTTTATTAACCTGATCTAGATACTTTCTTGGAAGGATGCCCAGAGGCTAACCTAATCTAGATAAGATTTTTACAGAATTGCCCTGAGGCTTGTCTCCTAGGTGATTCAAGTTCCCATCAAGTTGGCAAATGAGGTTAACTACTCCTCAGCTGAGGTTCTTGCAGAGTGTGATTCCTTCCCCCGAGGCAGTCTTTTGTCAGCCCTTTCTTCTCACTGGCATGGAAAGAAGAAGGGTGGCTTTCTAATTCTTTAAATTTGTTCTTAAGTTTGTCCCCTGCTCTGCCAGGCTTCTCTTTACAAATGACTAGAATACTTGATTTAGAAATATAAACATTCCTTCTGTTGGGCTCTGAATTTTAAAAGCATTAGATGTTTTGCTTTTAGAGCTACGTCATCAGTAATTCCAACATCACAATGCACCTAGATCAACCAAGTAAATGCTACAAAAGACATTTAGGTAAAGACATTATAACACTGATGGAAATTTTTTTAAAAAAAGTAATACTGTATGTAAGTACCACATGTTGGCAATGTTAGCTAGTGAGGTAAGATAAGTGATACATTCAAGTCATGCACATGCTCACAAGCTCTTGTAACCAGATCATTTTCTTATCTCTTTCTCTGAACTGTTATCAAGGGAGGGACATGTCACTTAGCTGTAGTTATAAAGGCTTTAATTCTTAGCTATGCCAACCGATTTCCATTTTGATGATGACAACAATAGAAAAGAGTTGTATCCTGTGTTTAGTATTACCACAATCGATATTGATTAGTGACCAGTTTTTCTAAAGGATGAAAAAAAAAAAAAGAATTATTTAGCACATTTGGCAATAAGAACTCTGGAGAGTATGGAACACATAGGCAATTATCACACATGAAACCGTCAATTAATTTGAATGACTAAGATTACATAAGAGCACTTGGTTTATGGCCCAAGGCATGCAACACAGCAGTTGAAAGTAATTTTAAAAAGCGAACTTCAAGTCCTTCTTAAAAAGTCCATATTACCTTACCAGTTTGTAAGCATATGGATGGTGTGGCCTTTGTCTAATTCACTAACCTAGATGTCAGGATTCCTATTTATGTGACAAAAATCCAATTCATACAACAACATTTTTTTCAAAGATTTTACAAGCATCTTTGGTGCCAGCAGCTTTATCATCACTAGAAGCACATTTTGCTTCATTTAACACAGATTTCCACTAATATGTCTTCCTTACTATAATGTGAACTTTTCAAATGCAGCTTTTATAACTGATGCTGAAGAATGCATTAAAAAAACTTTAGCATAATATCTGAAATAAAATATATGTTTTCATAACATGTGTTTATGAACTCTCTGTTTCATCTTAGAATGCATGCAAATACTCATTTTTATGTATATAAAGGCTAAAGTTGAGACCATATCTTTAGAAAGTATTACTAAATAAAACCAGAAAATTTATTCATTTTTAAAGTTAGGATTTCTTTGAGCTCTCTGAGCCTTCAAAGCTAAGGGGGATTATGTCAAGCCAATGATATTTCATTAAATGAATCATTTTATTTAGTAAATCACAGAATTCCTCATATTTTAGAAAGTGTTGGAAAGACTCAAATGTAAGTCAGCTCTTTCTGCTGAAGACAAGAAAAGTTGAAATACATTTTGACAGCACCATCCTGGTGTGGAAGAATCAGTATTGTCAGTTCTCAGGAAAACAATCTATTCATACCATGTTTGTCCTTCTGAGTCTGGGTTACCTCACTCAGGATGATATTTTCTAGTTCCATCAATTTGCCCGCAAATTTCATGATGTCATTGTTTTTTACTGCTGAGTAATACTCCTTTGTGTACATATACTACATTTTCTTTATCCATTCTTCCATTGAAGGACATCTAGGTTTTTTCCAAGTTCTGGCTATTAAGAATAATGCTGCAATGAACATAGGTGATCATGTGTCCTTGTGGTACAATTGAGCATTCCTTGAGTATATGCTAAAGAATGGAATAGCTGGGTCTTGAAGTAGACTGACTTCCAATTTTCTGAGAGACCGCCATACTGATTCATAAGTGGATACTAGATGTAAAGCAAAGGATAAACCAGACTACAATCCACAGCTTCAGAGAAGACAGCTAACAAGGATAATCCTAAGAAGGATGCATGAATCACCCTGGGAAGGGGAAACAGATGAGATCTCCATGAGCAAACTGGGCATGAGGTGGGCAATAGAGGGTAGGGGATGGGCACGAGAACATAAGAGAATGGGAGGGTTGAGCTGGAACAGGGAGGGAGTGGGAGAGCAAGAAAAGAGTTATCATGATGGAGGGAGACACCAAGGGAACAGGGAGAAATAGGGTGCTAGGGAAGTTCCTAGGAATCCACAAGGATGACCCCAGCTTAGATTACTAGCCGTCGTGAAGAAGGTACCTGAATTGGCCTACTCTGATAATCAGATTGGTGAACACCCTGACTGTCATCATAGAGCCTCCATCCAGTAACAGATGGAAGCAGATGCAGAGATACACAGCCAAGCTCTAGGCCTAGCTCCAGGAGTACAGTTGAAGAGAGAGAAGAGAGAGTCTCTGAGCAAGGGGCATCAAAATCATGATGGGGAAGCATATAGAGACAACCAAACCAAACTAGTGGGAACTCATGAGCTGTGGATCAATAGCTATGGAGCCTCCATGGGACTAGACCAGGCCTTCTGCATAAGCGAGACAGTTGTTTAGCTTGACCTGCTTAAGGGGCCCCTGCTGCATGAGGGGGCTTTTGGTGCTCACTACCTATGATGGTACACGTTACACAGCCTTGGTTCAGGGGAAGGAGCTTGGACCTGCCTCAATTGAATGTACCAGGGTCTACTTACTCTCCATGGGAGTCCTTGCCTTGGAGGAGGTGGGAATGGGGTGTGGATTGGGGAGGGAAGGCTGTAGGGGGCCAGGAGAAGGGAGAAGAGGAGCACCTGTGGTTGGTATGGAAAATGAACATAAAATTTCTTAATAATAAATAAATAGATAGATAGATAGATAGATAAGTAAATAAATAAACATCAATAAACATATAAATAAATAAACTCAGTCTATTCATTTAACACAAGCCTATTCTCACTTGACCAGTCTTCACTGTACTAATTGGTAAGATAGTCCTGAAAGGATTGTAAATTCCAAGGAACATTGCTATCCAAAGCAATCTTGAAGAGAAGAAATCAAGTTGGTGGACATCTGATTACAGTATAGTGCCGCAAACAAAGAGAACCCATGGTAAAGTTCATTGTGATCCTTGAAGCATATTGAGGAAACACAATTGAGCACAAAGAAACAAATTCACACCAATGTGGTCACTTAAATTCCCTATGGGTTAAGGAACATTTTCAATAATTCTGGAACAATAAAGAATCTATATAAGAAAAAAAAATAAATGAAATTGCTACACACATTAAAAACATTAATTAGAGCTGAATCATAAATATAAGCCCTTTATCTATAAAGTATATTAACAATAAGAAAATGTTATAGCTTAGATATAGGTAAGCTTTGCTAAATAGGATACAGAGTATAAATACTTTGAGGCTAATTTGCTCCTTCCTTTTTTAAAAATTTGAAAATAGATTTCTTCCATACAATATATTCTGATCATGGCTCTCCTCCCCCAATTCCTTGCAGATCCTTCTCACCTCCCCACTGACCCAAACCCACTTTCTTGCTTTCTCTCCTTAGAAAACAAACACCTAGAAAACAAACAATCAAGCAAATAAACAAGAATGGCGTCAAGTCCAAAAGAAACTCAGGGCAAATGACTGACTGTGGTGCCTTTTCATGTACATAGTAAAACACATGCTGGCCTCCAAGCTCTCTCAGCATTGCAAGTGCTTGTTATAGAGTTCATGCTGGCATTCTGGTTCCTCTGCTCTTCTCACCCTCAACTTCTCCAGCTCATGGGCTCCCCTTCCTCTAGCTTCCCATTCCTATATAAACCTGCCATTTCAGCCATTCACCCTGTTGGCTCTCTCTTGGTCTCTATTGCCAAACTTTCTCTCTTCTCTTCTTCTCTTGCTCCCTACCCCTCTCCACTCATGGCTTGGTTCAGTATATTGACCATGTTTCATCTACTGCTTTCTCTCCCTGCTCTGCGCTCTTTCAGATGCCTCTAGCTACACTCTTCCTCATATCTATAATTAAAAAACTTCCCTTCAACCATATCTTGGATCAGTCTCCTCCTCACTTCATAAAAGTAGGAAAAAACAAACAAACAAACAAACAAACAAAGGGCCAAAAGAAAAGAACAAGAAACACATACAAACAAAGAGACACACACTTGCCCACACAGAAATCCTAGGAAAACACAAAATAAGAAATACATATAAGCAAAAAATCTATATAGTTAAAAACAAAACAAAAATGCCCAGACAAAGCATTATGAGAATAAAGTCCTACAGAAATGCCTTTTGTGTTGGCCATTTTCTGCTTTGCATGAGGCCTACCCTTAAGTGTGGTTTGTATACCCAGTGAGACTCCTTTGGAGCAAACTATTTTTTTCTTTTGGGAGTGATTATCAACTGGAGATAGCTTCTGGGTTAGGGAGGACTTGTGTCCATTTTCCTTCTCAGGGCTGGGACACCATCTGGCTTAGACCTGTGCAGGCCCTGTGCATGCTGCCACAGTCTCTGTGAGTTCATATGCACATCAATCTTATTGTGTCCAGAAGGCCTTGTTTCCTGTTTGGTGTCTTCCATCCCCCACCTAGCACTTACAATCTTTCTGCTTCCTCTTCCACGGAGTTCCCTGAGTCCTATGTAGTCAGCTGTTTCTAGTGTCCCACCAAACCCTACAGTCCTGTGGTCAGCTTATAGAATAATCACTCAGAAGCTTATATTAATTATAACTGCTCAGACATTAGCTCAGGCTTATTACTGATTAGCTTTTACATTTAAATTAACCCATAATTCTTATCTATGTCTAGCCATGGGGCTTGGTACCTTTTCTCAGTTCTACCTTGTCATCTTGCTTCCTTTATGTCTGCCTGGTGATTCTTGACTCCACCCTTCCTCTTCCCAGAATTCTCCTAGTCTGCTTGTTCTGCCTATATTTCCTGCCTGGCTACTGGCAAATCAGTGTTTTATTAAACCAGTGTACAAAAGCATTATCTGACAGCAGTCCTGAGGGGAGGAATTTGATGAAGACTTTCTATTTAGGCCTGATTCCATGGTCTTCACTTTCTGTATATCATCCAGTTGTGGGTCTCTTTATTTGTTCCCATCTACTGCAGGAGGAAACTTCTCTGATGATTAATTTGCCCTGTTCTTAAGGGAAGATGCTCCTTGTTTATTACCCTGTGCCTTTGATCTGATGTAGCAGGAATGTTATAGACTCTTATTAATAAAATCAAACCTGAAGTTAGGTATTAGGGTGAATGCCAGAAGATCAGAGAAGCAGAACAAGCCACAGCCATGTCACCTTGCCAATTCTTTAGCTGATCCTGTTTCCTCAGACTGGAAGCCTCTGAGTCCTCATCCAAACGGATCTCACCTGAACTGCTGCTCAAAAGCCTAAAAGCTTAACCAGCTAAAAGCTTCTAGTTTCTGGTCTTCATGCCTTATATATCTTCCTGCCATCACGCCCTGAGATTAAAGGCTCACTTTCTGGGATTAAAGGCGTGAGTCATCATGCTTGGCTGTATCCTTGAAGACACAGAGATCCAGGTAGATCTCTGCCTCTGGAATGCTAGGATTAAAGGCATGTGCTACCACTGCCTGTCCTCTATGTTTAATATTGTGGCTGTTCTGTTCTCTGACCCCAGATAAGTTTATTAGCATGCACAATATTTCAGGTAACAAATACCACCACAATCTGAGGCTCGTTATCTTTGTAAAATGACCTGGTAGCTCTATGGGTGTGTAGAGATCCTAGGGTTTTCTTCCTTTGTTCCAGCATCCATCTTTCAGTGAGCACTCTCTTGCTCCCTATATAAATTTAATACCCTCATCATCCTGTTTTCAACTTAATTTTTATGTATTTGTTGTTTGCAATATGAGGTTAGGATTTGATTTGCTTATTGTTATTTGTTTTGAGTTACAATTTTTCAAATATAAAATGAGCTAATGAACTGATAAATGAGTAAAGGTTGGAGAGACATAACACAAATATAGAAAAATATTAATTGTAGAATTTGTGTATTGAATATATAATGTTGTACTTTAGACTAAAATTTCTTTTGGTGTGTGTGTGTGTGTGTGTGTGTGTGTGTGTGTGTGTGATATGTGTGTAAATTTGTTTGGTCACATGAGTGTGTATATGCATTATATATATAATATTAACATATGATATTATAACATTATACATATGATATTAACATTTTTTTGATTGTTCTTCATCTTATATAGTGAAAAAATTATTTCTTTCACATTAACCCTGTCCTCACTAATTTGGCAAGATTAGCTAGCTAAATTGCTCCTGGATCCCATTTTCCCCTTCTGGAATTACAGATATGCCTCCATGCCCCGCTATCATTTATGTGGATAATGGGATATAAGCACCAGTCCAAATACTTGCAGGACAAAATTCTTCACTTGATGAGCCTCTGCCCAACTCCCTTCTCAATGTTTGATCATAAAATGTCCTAAAACTATGCTAACTGAAATTAGTCACTAGAAACTAGTTCTAAATTAACAGTCTAAATTATTTATAACTGGAATTTTCTGGGAAGAGACAATTTTGAAAATGAGAAAGGCTAAAATTTTATAGTGGTGATTATGGACATTTCCAAAATTTGCAAAACTGTGACAAAAAACTTTATTTTTAGCACAGAAAACTGCAATTAGGAAAAATACACACACACACACACACACACACACACACACACACACACATATATATATACTTCAGATTGAATGCATTGTTGCCAACTTTTTGAAAATAAATGGTTTCAAAACTATCGAACTAGCAAGAAGACAACAGTCAGTGAATAAAATGCACATAACTCTCACAGGAGTAGTAGCATGGACAGCAGTTTTATTTCTCATTAGAATTATTGCATATTTAAGATGTGTTGAAGATGCTAAAACAGACTATGGCTTTCTAGTATACCTTCAAAAATTAAGGAAAAATAGCTTGGTATTAGTGAACACTGAGAATTCCTTTCCACCAGTAGAAAGGCTGAAAAAAAAAAAGTTAAGGTGATGGAGATGAGCACAGATGGCAACTCAAATCTTGAGAAAGAAGTTGAGGATCCAAAATTGCTGTATGGGTGTTATTATCCTGTGTCATTCATCTCCTGAATGTCTTGCAAGGCAAACAACAGCCTGATGAAAGGGAACATGGTTTATGTCAAAGGAAATAGTAAGACAAAAAGGCACAAGTAAAGGAGACTGTGAAATGAAGCTTGTGAACTGGGAAGTTGGAATACCACAGGATAAGCGGGAAGTAGTACAATATTTATTTGGTGTACACTGATAATTTGAAGTTGCGTTTTGAAATTGCTTCAGAAAATAACAACTACAAAAAATAAAACCCACAAAAGACAATAAAGCTATCATTTCACTCCTCTAAAATAGCAGCCAAATAATTATGACATAGGTGACACAAGACATACAAAAGATACTTAAGCTGATAACAGAATGGCAAAATGGGAGTGGCATCCAAAATGTAGAGCAGTTGGCTGTGACTGACCTGACTTGTCTTTCAGTACAACAGAGAGGAGTCAGAGAAGAGATTAGGAAGCAAGACATGGTTTGTTTTATGTACTAAAAGCTCTTATTTCTGCAGATCTGGGATTCAGTGGGATGAGTCAAGCTAATGTTAACAGCCAGGTTGAAAGGAAGGTTGTGTTCATAATCTGGAAAAAAAAACATCTATTAGAAACAGCAACCTCTTCACCACTACCAAGTGGTGATTTCAAAGTAGAGTCGAGAGCAGTTCAGGGTTAAAAACATCTGCTTCTCTCCATTTTGACTAAGGAGAGTAGGGATGTTGTTTAGTAGAGAAAATCTTGATGACCTACCCATTGCCTACACTATTCGAGGGATTACTATTACCAAATAGTTGACTCTTGTACTTCTATTTTCAAAATAATTAATTGTAAATTACTGAGCTTATGTAGTAAAAGGGGTTTCCTTCAGATGTGATAAAGTTTATCTGCAAAGGATAGAAGTGACTGGGCTGCTAGTCACCATGACTTGATGACCACACAAGGTACAGATGTATAGAAACCTTCCAGTGTGTCTTATAAATTTGTATAATTACTATGTGTTAGCAAAAGATGAAAAAAAATATCTTCCCTTCCTCCACTTTCAAATTAGTCAGTGACAGCTTGAACAATATCTCTCTGGGGATCTCCAAAAATTGCCACTACAATTATGGAAATATGTATCTGAGTAATAACTAAAAGTGTAGATTTTAAGCGTAAAGTTCCCAGAGTTTTAATCAACATATAAACTTAGATTAACCACCAATTATGACTTTGGACTACAATGTTTTTCACTTTCATAAAATTCACTGTTATCCCTTGACAATTTACCCTTTTCACTCATGGTTTTAGGCTTTATAAAACTATGTCTTTTAAAAGCTGTATTTTTTTAATAGAAATAACAATTACATGATTTAGTCATGGCATTATGATTATCAACACTTCATTATTTTCATTGTTGTACCAATTACATAAATATGCCACCATTTATTTACTTACAATTTTGTTAATGAATTCAGGGATAAATAAATAGGAGTGGAAATTCTTGTTGAAAGGCAACACATACATTGTTATGTCTCAAAATAATTATGTTGAATAAACAAAGATGAGTATATTGTTTACAATCATATATTCGTGGGCATATTTACAACTCTATAGAAACCTCAAACATATAGTTATATGGAAAATTTAGAAGTGATTATGTGGAGTAGGATTAGTTTAAGCAAGAGAAAAGAAATCACAAAAAGTTAACTAACCCATCAAAATTTATTAAAACGTAAAATGGGGCTGGAGAGATGGCTCAGTGGTTAAGAGTACTGGCTGTTCTTCCAGAGGTCCTGAGTTCAATTCCCAACAACCACATGGCGGCTCGAAACCATCTATAATGAGATCTGGCTCCCTCTTCTGGCCTGTAGGCATACATGAAGGCAGAACACTATAATAAATAAATAGATAGATAGATAGATAGATAGATAGATAAATAAATAAATAAATAATCTTTAAAAAATGTAGGTACCTGTTCTAATTTTCTATCATATGCATGTAAGTGAAGTTTTTTTTAAAAAAAACAAATCACTATCATTTTAACTGTAATTTTAAAAATATCAGTTACCAAATAGAGAACTCAAATAAACAGATGAGGAATTTAATTCAGGCCCTAAAAAAAAGATAATAAAACCAGTACAAGATCAAGACAAGGCTGTTACCAAAGTGCATGAAAGAATCAATAAGTTGGAGGGAAAAAATTCCATGTCAGGGAGGATGTTTTTAAAAAAGTGACCAAACAGAAAATTTTAAAATGAATTGATAAATGAAATAGAAACGCCAATTGAAGCATCACTGGTGATCAAGACCAGATGGAGTAATTAATTTTAGGAACAGAAGCCAAGGTAAAGACACACATATACATTGGCGCTTATAATGAAAAGAATCAAACCTACAACTTCCCCTCATCAGGAAACTTCTCTTGGCAACATGGACCTCTACAGAAAACCACAGCCAATCAAAATGCAGAGTTTTGCAGCCCAGTCCCAATGGGTACATCTACAGAACATTCGCACACCTAAAGTTCAGGGAACACTGAGGAAAACTGGCCAGAAATGTTGTGAGAGTCAAAGGCACAAGGAGGATCAGTGATATTGTGGTGTTAGAAGGCACACCCATAAAGTCTCATCAATATGGTTGTGCAAATGTGAGTTGAAAAAGGACAACACAATTGCCAAACTGGATGGGAAAAGCCCAGGGGGCCTCAACCCTTCACAAAAACAAACAAATAAACAAACAAAAAAAAACAAACACAAAACATAGGCAACTAAAGGATGATGAGAGCTGGAGAAATAGTCTTTCTATTTCTAACCAGGTAAGAACACAGAGATTGGTTTTCTAATACCAAATGGTCAGCCCAGACAACATTCATACTGATAACATTATACAGACTGAAAAGGTTAAATTTAGGGATATATATTTGTGTGTGTGTGTGTGTGTGTGTGTGTGTGTGCATGTGTATATATATACACATGTGATAACAAATAATGAAATAAGTGGCCATGAATTTGAAAGAAAGCTAGGAACAGTATATGGAAGTGTTGTGAGGGAGGAAAGGGAAGCAAAAAAAATGTTATTCTTATAAATATTATAAGCTCAACAAAACAAAACAAACAACCCCCCAAAACAAACAAACAAACAACACACACACACACACACACACACACACCTTCCCAGAAGCCTGGGATACATTCAAATGGCCAAAATTTAGAAATCATGGGCTAGAAGACAGATAAAGTCAAATGATCTAGACAAGACTTTTATTAAAAATACAGCCAAGAATTTCCCAAACTGAGAGAGATGGAAATAGACACCCAAACACAAGCAGTATTTAGAATTCCAAATGGACATGGCTAAGAAAGAACATCTCTGCAACAGCTGAAGCCACAGAATGTATTCCTTTAGATTTCAAATTGAAGATTTATATTATGACCCACAGCATAGTGTGTTCCACACCACTCACAGCTGCATTGAAAGCTTGTTCTGTACTTGTTTGATATATTTCACTCTGAAAACACCAAATTGGTTTGATTTCCGGGCAGAGTTATTCAATCTCTTATAGTTTCCATTGATTTATTTTCTCTAGCTTTCCCATCAATTTCTTAGAAAAAAATGAAATTCCCCATTGTTGTGAATTTACCTTTCTCTGTAATTCTCTCGCTTTCTAATTCACATATCTTGAAGTCATTTCACAAGATATATAGATAACTATATAATTTTATATGCTATTTTTTCTGTATTGACCTGTTGATGGTTTGAAATTTTGTGGAAGCACTTAAAATGAAGCTGACATCATCTATCTGTGTACTTACATCAGCTTCCTTGTATCTCATGTGCTGTGAATCTTTTCAATGCTTATAATTTAAATTAATTTTTAAAATTTTAAAGCATAATTCAGTTAGCTAGTACAGTTTTGAAACTCACTTTTTCATTTATCTAGTTCTATTTTCTGTATTTGATTGGAAAGTTCAGTCTTTTTACAGTTGCTGCTATTGCTATGCTTGGATTTCAGTGTGTTTGATTTGAAATTGTTTTGAAAGTGTCCCATCTGTTTCTCTGGCTTGTTATTCCTATCCTACATTTTATATATGACACACTTGTACCCAGTATACTTTGATTCTTTTTAGATTTTAAAATATTATTTTTTTATTTGACAGGGTACTAATATTTACCATATTGATCATTATAATGATCAATTTAGAAATAATATCATACCACTTTATGGAAATTATTAGATTGGCAAATACAGTTTCATTTCCATATATATTCACAATGCTACCTAAAGTAATAGATATTTACGTATGCATAAATAATTCCTTTATAAATTTCACCATGTAAAATGTTGAGGCTTGCTTAAATGTCTTAATTTTTTTAAATATAGATAACTTCACTTAAGGTCATATTAATTTCTGATTCTCCCCACTAATATCTCTAGAAGTTACGTCTAAGCTTTTGACATTGTGACACAGTGTAGTACTGCTGTCTACAAAGATCACACTGAGAGCCATGCAAGTGACTTAAGAGTCTCAAAAACTAGCAGCACATTTAAGAACCTTTATGATTTTGCTAGGCTGTATTCACAGCCACCTCTGCCTCATGCAGCTGTGGGCAACGGGGAGGTGCTGCCTGGGAGACCAGGGCACAGTTTACCCCTGCAGCCACAGTAAATTCTGTTCTCTGAAACCTTAAACCAGGAGAGGACTGTAGATGTGTGCATCTCTCTGCCCACTTTATGCTACAGTAACAGGAGTGAATTTAGGGTAAAAGTTACATAGAGATACTGTTTTCAGGGCATCCTTCTCTTTTCTGTGTAATAATAATATGTCCTTGTCTCTTTACAGATAGTTCTTTTAAATAGTCCTATCTTTGTATTATTTTATAATTCATGCTAAGTTCAAATTTTTCCTGATCAACTTGTCTAAGAGGCACTCTATGATTACTAACGTTAGATTCCTTTGTTTACTCAATTTTAAAGTTTGTATTGTAATATTATATAGTTTCTCAAAGATGAGTAAACATCAGGAATGAGTGTATCTATACCTTCATGGAAGAATTAATAGAATCATCTTTACGGATGTAATTATATATTTTCAGGAGTACTTAATGAGAAGTAAACATATGTCTCTATGCTTTGGGCCAAGATTTTTCTTTAGTGACTTAAATTACTTAAAGCAGTACTTCTCAAGTTTAGTGAGGTACCAGGAGAATGTGGACTCCAGCGCTGAAGTCTGGGACTCAGATTCTACAGTGCTTCTGAAGCAACCACGTGTCAGTGCAGCAAACACACTTTGCTATGAACCAGGCATATAAACCAGTGATGCAGAGATTTTGGATCAGTAAGTATGGCCAGTCTGACCTGAGTCCGACATCCTGCTCCAAGACATTGGTGCTGTCATTGGCCAGTGAATTAACTTTAGCACACTCAGCTGTGATAAAAGCTAATTTCACTCACTTACCAAGACTCAGTCCACATTCCAGCCTCTGGGGAGTGTGCCCAGTCAGGCCACGGATGAACTGTAACACTCGATAATTGAGCACATCATTTTTCCAATGGATGACACCAGAGACAAAATGGTTTTCTTGAAATATTCTAGTAACATACAAGGAATGAATTCTCACTTCACTTTTTCTTAAAATATTATGTCTGTTGACTTCATCACCGCAGCACCCTTCCATGAGGAACTTTTTGATTTCCAAGTGTAGGCATCTTTAGGAGAGGAAATGAAAGGCTGGCAGAGAAGAGGGTGTGAAAGCAGCGGCAATTCAAGGCAGAATCACTCAGCTCTTTAAAGAATTTCCTAGAAAAAGTGTTCTAAAACAAAGGTGCTGTGAAAAATCACTTTGAGGAAAAAGTGTGGTGCCATAATTCACTTCATTAGACAAGTACTGATGAATTTTTAAAATACATGGGTTACAAATATTTAATTACCAAAGTTGCCACTTTACTTCTGCCAAAATCAATTCTGGGCTTGGATTTACAACTCTCCATTGTTAACTGCTGAATCTTGAGTCTGAATGGCAAGGGAGGGAACAGGGATGAATAAGGAGTCTTGGAGACAACTGTTCCCAAAGCCTCCCTCTCCCTGTAAGAATGCCAGAATATTCAAGGAAAAGCAACTTTTTTCTGACTGTGAGCTCCAACTTTCTGTCAGAGGAGTTTGTACTGAGCCAAAGTTCTTAGCTGCCTTCATTATGGCTTCATGTGTAATGATGTTTTCTAAAACAATATTGAGTAGAGTATTGACCATGCTTTAGTGGACATTTGACTACAAGTGTTCAGAATCCATTCTCATTTCTTCTTGAATTCCTATGGAGGTTTCCTAGTGAGATCTGAGCTTGCTCTACCCAGCAGAGCTGCATTAGAGGATTGATTGACCATGTGCACGGTTACTAGGTGATTAGAAGGGTCTACACTTGGCTGTGGTAGGGGGAGGTCTTTTGTTCTACCCCTTGGCATTCCTATAAATAGCCCTTTAGAAGAGCAGGAGGGGCTGATGGATTCAGGCCCTGCAGGGCTATCCCATTTTCTACTTGTTTCTCTCCCATCTATCTTTCTATCTAATATATCTTATCGCTCATTCCTCAAAAGTACCCTATTGTAAAATGTGGGAGCTGGTCTCCCTCAAATACCAGAACCTTTTCCAGTCTGGAAATGGGATGTAGTAATAGGTAGAGATGCTGTTTAAGCTGATATATACATTGTGGCTCCTTTCCCATTGGCATTACCAAGCTGTTGATCATTCATGTGCACAAGTTCACTCTACCCAAAGTTCAGGGACAAGAGAAAGGAAGTACAGATAAGCTGTGCAACTCACTCTGTGCTGTTACAATGGATGCCACACTTTATACATAAGCAACAGCCATTTTCCACAGCTTTGTAAGAAGTTCATAATCAAAGTGCAGCTAATTTCAGTGTTTGGATAGGGCCATAAGTCCCGGTTTGCCTTCAATACATACAAATACATAAAAAGCACACAGACATATACATACACACATATATACAGAGACAAACAGACACAAAGACAGAGAGACAGAGAGTCAGAGAGAAGGGGAGAGAGGGAGACACATACAATGTGCTCTGGTTTCTCTGTCTTATAAAGGTATTATTCTACCATTGGGCTATATTCTTTTGGACTAAACATATTAACATTCAGTTTACAGCATGTGCCTTTGAACTCACATCCAGTTTCCTTCTACTTTTACCAATATACACATTAAAGTGATATATAGATACTAAGTTTCTTATGAATACTACGTTAATTAGTTGTTAACTAGTCTTATAATAATATGGATGCCATTTTGTTCCCCTCACCTATAAGATTTTGATTATTAAAATAATTTTCTGAATAAATACAAAAACTTTGATTTTATAATATAATCATGAATTTGATTTTACAGGACAATATTTCATTTTGTGGAATGATTTCAAATAAGCGAATGAAAAATGTCTACCATGAAAATGTCATGATCTGTAGATGGAGACCTTCTCTCCAGCCCCCACTAAGCCCTGTTAATCCAACAGCCCACTTATAAAACAAACACACAGATGCTTATATTATTGAAATTGTTTGGCCATTAGCTCAGGCCTACCATTGTCTAGCTCTTATTCATATTCAGCCCATTTCTATTAATCTATACTTTGCCATGTGGCTCGTGGCTTACTGGTACCTTACATCTCACTTGTCCTGACAGCCTCTGGCAGTGTCCCCCTCTGCCTTCCTGTTCTCTCAATTCTCCTCTCTGCTAGTCCTGCCTATACTTCCTGCCTGGCTAATGGTCAATCAGTGTTTTATTTACCAATCAATCATCCACAGCAATGATGTCAGAATAATGTTGTACATGTAAAAAAAACCCATAATTATACAAAGGAAGTAAGTTTTTCACTTATAGGCTCATAAATTTCAAGGTTGTAGAAGAAAGTGAGGAAGCAGGGAGTAGAAATATCAAAAGTAATTAAACCATGTTGTGCTCTAATGGACCAAAATATTTGAGTTTAGAAAAAACTCTCCTTATTAGTATCAAAGGAACCCAGCCATTAGCTTAAACATCCAACTTTTATTTCTTTAAATTATCTCCTACATGATTGGAATTTTTATATAATTTTTGATTCAATCATCCAAAATTTAGTGAATTCTCCAATGAATCAGGTAAAAGAGTAATTTCTAAAGTTAATAAGCAAAATCATTCCATTTTTGTTTCAATGTATCGTATATTACAAGAAAAAGGAAATCAATTCAATTGGAAAAATATTAAAGTAAAATTACTATTATACAAAACACTCAGAGGTAGAGATTTATAGAAAGAATGAGATGGTAAAATACTACCAGCAGACCTTCTCTCATTGTTCACATTAGTTTCTGGTTTATTTAGGCTACTTGGGTTTTTCCCCAAGATTGATTTCACCTGTTATAAACTGACATCTGACATTTTTTTCTAGAACCAGGTATTGAACCTATGCTCTCAGGCATGCTTTTCAAGTTCTCTACCACTGAGCTACATCTCTAAGTCCCACAATTTACTTTAAAGGAGGTAACTTAGACCTAAGACTCAGGATGACTTCTTACCGTATTTTTAGTCCATATGTATATGAACTAATAAGAAAATGAAAGTAGCTTGTGAAGGCATTTGCCAAAGATTGTATACATATTTTTAGCTGTATATTGCTTTACTTTACAAGGCAATACAACATTTAAATATTACGTAATATTACACTTATAAATGTGAACTTTTGAAATAGTTTTCCAAACTAATGAAAGAATGCATTACTGATATTTTATTAGGATCACTGTAAGTTTATTTGAGATAGATGCCATTTTCTTTAGGTTGCCTCCTCTTTAAGATCCCAATGACTTTATATTTCTTCTAGTCTTCTGTGAGTCTCTCAGGTGCTCTCACTGGGAACACACAATGTTCTTGGTGTGCAGGACATTCAGAAATGAGAATAGCTCTCAGGCGCTCTCACTGGGAACAAGCAGTGTTCTTAGGGTACAGGACATCTAGAAATGAGAATAGCTCTCAGGCGCTCTCACTGGGGACAAACAATGTTCTTGGGGTACAAGACATTTAGAAGTGAGAGTAGCTCATGATAGCATTTGAAAAAGAAGAAGTTAAAATCGAGGTGCTTGGTCTATTTCCCCATCACTGCTCCTTCCTGTTGTGCTACAGAGACTTTAAAGTGGGAACAATAACAAAACAAATTTAACTGTGAGAAACTAAGAAAAAAATAAATGTATGAAATCTGGCCTACAATCCTTTTCATCTAAGACACACATTAGAACAAGATAAAGATAGGCCACTTCTATACATAGGCCAGAAGGCATGGTAAAGAATTATCACTTAAGACCCGTCCAATTATTTATATCCTCTCCACAGAAACTTTTAAAATCATAACAGTTTTCAAAAGTAAGGGAACACAATGAACATTAACTTAATGAAGAATTTAAGTCAAATGCAGATGGTCACTGCCATTTTCCATAAACATCCTCTTAAGGTCCTGGTTCAGGTGTGCAGACCTTTCAGACTGTGCGCGCACACACTGAGCTCCATCCGTGCACTCAGAACCAAAAGCAGAAAGGTAAAACGTTCCCATGCTAATGGTTACTTTTATTCAATGATTGTGCTTTTAACTTTTTTCATTCTTTTCTTCTTTTAATTTGCTGTCCTAAGCATGTATAAATATTTCTAGGGAGAGGTTTCAGGGCACAGGGGTGGAGGATGGCTTTCTAAACTCTTTGCATGAAGGACTAACCTTTCACATTTAACATTTGTTCTCTTTGTTGGCTTTCTAGCAGTGGTGCATACTTTATTTTCCCTCCCAAAGGACATATATAATGAGCATACATGAGATTATTTAAATGAATGGCTTTAATGAGTTCTTTGAATAGATTCTTTAAAAAGCAAGCATGAAATTGCTTCCCATTTGAGCTGCCTTAAAATATTTTTAGAAAATTTGTATCTAAAGCTCTAAAACTCTAACTGCTTTAAAGGAACAACGATTGAAAAGAGGCTCTTTTTCTAATGTCATAAGATTTATTTCACTGACACTACAGAAGGCATTATAAAACCCAGCAGGAATTTTAACTAATTTTAAGGGAATTCTCACATTCCATATTAATAAGTTCTTATTTGTCAAATTTAAAGACTGATTTTATTATACACTATTTTTATACATGAATATATGGAAATTTTATATTTGATGAATATTAGAAAAATGAGAATATTTACTTAATGTAACAATGGTTGTTACTTTCCAAACACCTTTAAGATCCTATTTAATTGTGTCATGGACTTAAGGCTGGATGAAATGGGTTTTGTCATCTCACCAATATGAATGCTTCAGGGAATGACATTCATTTCATTTGTTCCTATTAAAGTTTCTTCAGATTTCCACTCTGTGGTTGTCTTCACTCTTTGGTTGTAAATAAGTAATAAAATAGTCTCCAGAACTTCAGAGATGATCCCATTATAAAGTGAAAGAACAATGTAGACACATGGACATTTACGGCACAGAAATGCAGCCACTGCCATGGCAGAATGCTGCATTCTGCATGGCATTGGCTTTGTTACTAGGCCCTTCCTTGTGAACAAAGAAAACCCTCATATTATATAATCTTTCTTTGGGGAAAAAGAATATAGAATTCACGAATGATATTAATGAATTCTGGCAAGTATTAGTGTGATGATACAAAACAATGAATGCTTTGTTTCTCTTGGTTAAAATTTTTCACATATTACTGTGCTAGTTTATGCAAACATGGAAAGGTAGTATCTAGTCATCTTTAAAGTTACCATGATTTGTGTATATTCTTGGTAGCAATGAGCATTCAATATATAGAAGCACTTTAGGAAAATGGACTTTTTATGTTTATTTTTCTTTAAAAATAATTTGAAGCTATGTGTAGCTCAGTGGTCGAGCACTTACCTAGTATATGTGAGGCCCTAAATTAGTACTTTCCAGAAGAAAGGCACATTGCAACAGATGAAGATCAGCTACTTCCTTTTACCTTTAATTTCCTATGAAAATTTCATTAGAATTTCTTTCTATTTTCATAGCTCTAGCAGGGAGGATCTTCATTAAAACTTCCACCTATGTCTTTGATATTCATAAAATGTACAATAATTTACAAAGAAGGTTAATGGTTTATGACCAAACATGTATTTCCCTAAAACTCACAAAATGGTTCTCAGAAAAGTATATATTTATACAAGGCTATCTATGAACAGAATATATATTTCTTAGCTAGTCTGACTGCAGTGTAGTCTCTATGCTTTCACAGGAGACTAGACTACTTTGTATTGACAAATAAGATCCACAAATAAATTGATATTATATGTGGGATGTGATTTTTACATAAAATTATTAGATAATCCCTAGAACTCATTGGCTAGCCAATCTAGCCAAAATGGAAAGCTTTGAGGATTTCCTTGTCAGTGAGAGATGATTTCTAAAGGCAATCTGACAGAAGAGTGAGAGAGGAAGACACTGAAGATGTTTCTGTAGCCTCTGTATGCACATTTACTTGTGCATGTACCCTTAACACTTAAATGCACACATCACACACAAAGATCTCTCTCTCTCTCTCTCTCTCTCATACACACACACACACACACACACACACACACACACACACACACACACCTCAAGCAACCTTATTAGAGTTATAGTCTAGTTAAAGGTGCTCAAACAATGACTTAGTGATATGTGTTCACTTTCTAAGTTTATATAGAACAGAGAACACCTTATCACCTTATATACAATATCATTATTATATATAATATAAAATTATATACAATCCAAGAAGCTCTCTTTACTCTCTTCCATTTCTCATATTGTCTCTTTGCAGTACCACAATTAAATGGAGCAAATAAAGGCTAAAAACTATATTAAAAGATCTGCTCAAAGAGCAGAGCTATAAGATGGAGGGAAATTACACTAAAATATCAAAAGTGAGGTTGGAGGAGCACAGTAAGGGACAATTAGTGTACATGCTAGCTACAAGTCCAAAGGGGTATTACATGTTTTCCTGTCTATTTACTTACCACAATATTAGCACAAGAAGCCAGCAGTTCCAAGGTTCCCATAGACAGAAAATGCCATTTTCTCACGTCCTGCTTATAAAGTGGTACAGTATTTTAATGTGACCACTAACCATCTTCTTTGTAATTGAAACCATCTCTATTACTTGTATTACCTAATACAAAGACTTCAGTTGTAAACAATTGTTGCACTACAGCATTTAAGGATTAATTACAAGGAATAAATCTGTATGTTCACTGTGGGTGATTTTTTAAATATATTTCATCCAAGACCAGTAGACAGACATAGTAGCCACAGATGACAAGGGTTAACTGCAAGTACATGCTCAATTACAAACATACTAAATACACACAAAAGTTATATAACAAATATACATACGAAACAAGCATCAAATAAATGTATATAGTTTGTTATCGGAGTAAAAATATTTATAGTTAATGATTCAAGTTTGGAATAAATATATATTTATAATTCAAATTTCCAAACCAAATCATTAGTTTTAAAATAGATTGAGGATAAAAATTCATTCTTATGCCCCCATTCCGAAACCAGAAGCAATCACCAAATGATAGCTATTTGCAAATGAGAAGTCAACTTTCTCTAAGGAAGCCACACTGGGAAAATGAACCACTCCAAAGGGTAGGCCCCATGCCAGCAGGAAACAAACTCAGTGGTAACATAGGAGGTTCTTTGTCTCATAATGTTGAGTTAGGGTCAGGGCTTTTTTGTTCCTTTCTTTTGACTCTACAGGCTCTTTGCATGTATATTATGATTTCCTATTTGTGATTTCATGGTATTTTGTGTGTGCAAAAAATGTTTTTTGTCTCTGAGTCTATAATTCATTTCTTGATCTTTTACTTTGGCTTTTCTCCTTCTGTTTGTTAGCTTTGTCATATTCAGATTTCAGTTTTGTTTTACTTAATTCTATTAATATTCCATGGATGCCTGTTTGCTTTATAAGGAGAGACAGAAAAGGGCGGGTCTCTATGGGAGGGACTTCGGGAGGAACTGGGAGGAGGAGAAGGGGAAACCACAATCCAAATACATTGTATGGGGAAAACACTATTTTCAATAAAAAAAAGAATGCATTTCTAAAAAGATCTTAATATTGCTAACATTGATAAAACAAAAAGAAACAAACAACAGAAGAGTCACAGGCCTTTCATCGCTTTAAAAATAAAGTAAAACTATCTTGCTGTTAATTACAATTCTCCAGCATGTTCTCCTCACCTAATTGATTGCTTATTAGCAATTTAAGTATTTTCCTTTACTGGGCTAGTCATTCTGTCTTCTTTCTAGAAGATTCTTCATTCCTGTCTCATGTCTTTCTTAGTGGTTTTACCAGAAAATTTCTTTCTAACTGTTCGGTATGGGTTTCTCTTACTCAGAGTCTTTCTTTACACGGCTCAGTGAGGTCTGTGTCTAAACATCCCTCTTGACACATCCACATCACTTAGAGTCCCTTGTGAAACATTCTCTCCTCTAACAAATCTTTTCATTAACACTCTGTATTGCCTTCATTAACACCACAGTCCACTCCAAATTACCCTATTTCCTTGTTTAGTCTCTTTTTCCTGCACATGTGACTCCTTAAGAGTGGTAGGTGGTTTCTATCTGCAGCAATCTGTCAGTTAAAATGAGGAAATGAATGGAGGGATGATTGCCAAAATGAAATATAGATAATTCAGACATTGAATGTTATTATGGAATATGATGAATAAAAATTATATTGCAGATTGTACTGTATTGTTCTTTTTTCCCCTTTTCTTGTTGAGTGGTTGGCTTTGTATTTGGACACTAAAATATGGGAAAAATAAGACATAATTTGTCCTAAGGTAGGAATTTGGATGATGTTACTATTTCTACCCTTTCTGGAAACCAGCCAATATTCCTGGTAAAATGTTTGAGCAATTTGGAACAATTTAATGAGACTGAGAATTTGTACTTGGAATGTTAGAGGTCCCAGTATCCTGAATTACTGATACTGGATCATCTTTTTCACATTAATAATCTACAGCAAAACATTTCTTTACATATTTAGTTCTTTCAAAGAACTCTTTAGTGTTTTAATTTTTAACTTTTAAAACAAATCTGAAACAAAGTTTGAACAGATGTTAATGATCAATTGCTTTGGGAAGTTTCTGTTAAAATTGCATAAGGCAATTGTTTCTGCTCCCAAGAGGAAGCAGTTAATTCTTTTTTTTTATTTTTAAAAAATTATTCATTTTACATACTAACCACAGATCCCCCTTTCATACCTCTTCCTGCTCTCCTTCCCCTCCTTCTCTTCAGATCCACCCCCCATCTCCTCTTCCAAAAGGGTACATCCTCTCATTGGGGACAGCAAAGCCTGGTACATCCAGCTGAGCCAGGACCAAGCTCCTCTGCTCCTGCATTAAGAGTGAGCAAGCAAGAGGTCCAAACATAGGTAATGGGTTTCAGAAAGCCAGCTCATGCATCAAGAATAGATCCTGATCATACTACCAGGGAGCCCTCAAATAGAGTTATACAAGAGGAGGCAGTTAAATTCTACTTGGCAAACGCCTTAATGATGTAAAATTTCCACCAGTATCTTTTTTTGTTTGTTTGTTTGTTTTATTAAGAAACTTTTTATTCATTCTACATACCAATCACAGATCCTCCTTTCGTCTCTCCTCCCCTGCCTCAGCATTCCTCCCCAACCCACCCTCCACTCTCTTTTCTGAAAAGGTAAGGCCTCCCATGGGGGGTCAGAAAGCCTGGAACTTCTAGTTGAGGCAGGACCGAGCCCCTTCCCTTGCCTCAAGGGTTTGCAAGGTATCCAACCAGAGGTAATGGGCTCAAAAATGATAGCTCATGCACCAGGGATAGATCATAATCCTACTACCAGGGGCTCCTTAAGCAAACCAGGCAACACAACTGTCTGGCTTATGTAGAGAGCCTAGTCCAGTCCCATGGAGGCTTCAGAGCCGTTGGTCTAAAGTTCATGAGTTACCACTAGCTTATTTGACTCTGTAGGTTTCCCCATAAAAATCTTGATGCTCCTTGCTCCTAGAATCCCTCTTTTCTCTCTTGGACTGACTCCTGGAGCTCTGACTGGTGCTTGGCTGTGGATCTCTGCATCTGCTTCCATCAGTTACTGGATGAAGGCTCTATGATGACAGTTAGGGTATTCACCGATCTGATTACTGGGGTAAGCCAGTTTAGGTGCCCTTTCTACTATTGCGAGTTGTCTAAACTGGGGTCATCCTTGTGGATTCTTGGGAACTTCCCTAGCAATGGATTTCTCTCTATCCCCATGCTGTCTCCCTCTATCAAGGTATCTCTTTCATTGCTCTCCCACTCTGTCACTTTTACAGCTCTTCCATCCCATTCTGTTATGTCCTCATCCCTCATTTCCTACCCTCTATTACCCCCCCATTCCTAGCTTACTCATGGAGATCTCATCTATTTACCCTTCCCAGGGCAATCCATTTGTCCCTCTTAGGGTCCTGCTTGTTAGCTTGTTTCTCTGGAGCTGTGGGTTGTAGTCTGGTTATCCTTTGCTTTACTTCTAGTATCCACTTATGAATGAGTACATACCATATTTGTCTTTCTGAGTCTGGGTTACCTCACTTGGGATGATATTTTCTAGTTCCATCTATTCACCTTCAAATTTCATGATGTCAAATTGTTTTTACTGTTGAGTAGTACTCCATTGTGTATATGTACCATATTTTCTTTTTCAATTCTGTGGTTGAGGGGCATCTTGGTTATTTCCAGGCTCTGGCTATTACAAATAATGCTGCTATGAACATAACTGAGCAAGTGTCCTTGTGGTATGATTGAACATTCCTTGAGTGGTATCATTGGGTCTTGAGGTAGATTGGTTTCCAGTTTTCTGAGAAACTGCCATAATAATTTCCAAAGTGGCTGTACAAGACTGTACTCCCACCAATGGTGGAGGCCTGTTCCCTTTGCTCCACATCCTCTCCAAGCTGTCATCAGTGTTGTTTTGATTTGCATTTCCCTGATGACTAAGGATGTTGAGCAATTCCTTAAATGTCTTTCAGACATTTGAGACTCTTCCCTTGAGAATTCTCTGTTTAGCTTCATAACCTATTTTTTTATTTGTATTTTTTGGTATTTTGCTGTCTAGTTCCTTGAGTTCTGTATATATTTTGGAGATCATCCCTCTTCCAGATGTGGAATTGATGAAGATCTTTTCCCATTCTGTAGGCTGTCATTTTGCCATATTAACCGTATCCTTTGTGTTATAGAAGCTTCTTAGTATCAGGAGGTCCCATTTATTAATTGTTGCTCTCAGTGCCTGTGTGCTACTGGTGTTATATTTAGAAAGTGGTCTCTTATGCCAATGTGTTCAATGGTACTTCCTACTTTCTCTTCTATCAGGTTCAGTTGTACTGGATTTATGTTGAGGTCTGTAAACCATTTCGACTTGAATATTATACATGGTCATAGATATGGATCTACTTGCAATCTTCTACAGTTAACATCCAGTTATGTCAGCAAAATTTGTTGAAGATGCTTTCTTTTTTCCATTGTACAGTTTTGGGCTTCTTTGTCAAAAATTGAGTGTTCATAGGTTTGTGGATTAATGGCGGGGTCGTCTATTTGATTCCATTGGTCCACATGTTGGTTTTTATGCAAATACCAAGCTGTTTTTTATTACTATAGTTCTATAGTAGAGCTTGAGGTCAGGCATAGTGATGCCTCCAGAAGTTGCTTTATTTTACTGGATCGTTTTAGCTATCCTGGGTTTATTGTTTTTTTCATGTGAAGTTGAGTATTTTTCTTTCCAGGTCTGTGAATAATTTTGTTGGGATTTTGATGAGAATTGCATTGAATCTGGACATTGTTTCTGGAAAGATTGTCAATTTTACTATGTTAATAATATCTATACACGAGCATGGGAGATCTTTCAGTATTCCTTTTGTTCCTATTGTGTAGAACAATTGAAGAGTATTGGTACTATCTTTTTTTTTTTTTTAATTCAGGCAGAATTCTGCACTAAAAACATCTGGTCCTGGGCTTTTTGTTTGTTTGTTTGTTTGGGAGACTTTTAATGAGTGTTTCTATTTCCTTGGGCATTATAGATCTATTTAAATTGTTTATCTAGTCTTGATTTATTTTTGGTATGTGGTACCTATCTAGAAAATTGCCCAATTTTTTAGATTTTTCCAATTTTGTAGAGTACAGGTTTTTGAAGTATGACCTGATTATTCTCCGCATTTCCTCATTGTCTGTTGTTATGTCTCTCTTTTCATTTCTGATTTTGTTAATTTGGATATTTTCTCTCAGCCTTTTCACTCCTGCTGGGTGAATTTGCTTCTTTTTATTCTAGAAATTTCAAGCATGCTGTTAAGTCATTAGTATGAAATTTCTCCAACTTCTTTATGTGGGCATTTAGTGCTTTGAAATTTTCCTCTTAGCACTGCTTTCATAGTGTCTCATTTAAGTTTGGGTACATTGTACATTAATTTTCATTGAATTCTAGGAAGTCTTTAAGTTTTTTCTTTGTTTCTTCCACGACCCATTGGTGATTCAGTTGAGCATTATTCAGTTTCCATGAGATTGTAGTCTTTCTATCATATTTGTTGTTGTTGAAATCTAACTTTAAGCCTTGATGGTTATTCCAATTTTTTGTATCTGTTGAGATATGCTTTGTGACCAAGTATGTGGTTTATTTTAGAGAAGGTTCCATAAAAACTTATATTCTTTTCTTTTAGTGTGGAATGTTCTGTACATATCTATTATGTCCTTTTGAGGCATAGCATCTGTTAGATCCCTTATTTCTCTGTTAAGTTTCTCTGGCAGACTTGTCCATTGGTGAGAATGGGATATTGAAGTTTCCTGCTATTAGTGCTTGGGGTTTGATGTGCAATTTAAGCTTTAGTTACATATATGGATGCACTTGTATTTGGGGCATAAATATTTAAAATTGAGACTTCATCTTGG
This sequence comes from Onychomys torridus, assembly GCF_903995425.1. Classification (NCBI taxonomy): domain Eukaryota; kingdom Metazoa; phylum Chordata; class Mammalia; order Rodentia; family Cricetidae; genus Onychomys; species Onychomys torridus. Next base: position 44,052,621 of record NC_050446.1, on the reverse strand, counting down.
TGGATTTTTTTCCTGTGATGATTATGTAATATTCTTCTTGATCTCTTTGATTGACTTTAGTTTGAAGTCTATTTTGTTAGATATTAGGATACCTACACCAGCATGCTTCTTTAGTCCATTTGATTGGAAAGTCTTTTCCCAGCCTTTGACTCTGAGATAGTGTCTGTCTTTGAAACAGGTTTGTTTCTTTTATGCCTGAAGAATGGATCCTGTTTTCATATCCATTCTGTTAGCCTGTGTCATTTCATAGGTGAATTGTGTCCATTGATATTAAGTGATATTAATGACTAGTAATTGTTAATTCCTATTATCTTTTGGTGGTATTGTGTGCGTATTTCACTTCTTTGGGATTTGCTGCTGTGAGATTATCCATTTCCTGTGTTTTTATGGGTGCATGTAACTTCCTTATGTTCAAATTTTCCTTCTAGTACTTTCTGTAGGGCTGGATTTGGGGATACGTATTGTTTACATCTAAGTTTTTTTTTTTTTTTTTAATATTTTGTACTTCATTTATGGCAGTTGAAAGTTTTGCTGGGTATAGTAGTCTTGGCTGACAAGTGTGGTATCTTACTGTCTGCAAAACAACTGTCCAGGATCTTGTTGTTTTCAGAGTCTCCATTGAGAAGTTGGGAGTTATTCTGATGGGTATGCCTTTATTAGTCACTTGGCCTTTTATCTTTGCTCTCATAATGTTCTTTCTTTATTCTGTATGTTTAGTGTTTTGATTATTATGTGGTAAGGGAACTATTTTGAGGCGGGTGTAGTCTATGTGGTGTTCTTTAAACTTCTTGTATCTTCATGGGTATTTCCTTCTTTAAGTTGAGAAAGTTTTCTTCTATGATTTTGTTGAATGTATTTTCTGTATCTTTGAGTTGGTATTCTTCTCCTTCTTCTATCCCATTTATTCTTAAGTTTGGCCTTTTGATGGTGTCCTAGATATCCTGGGCATTTTGCATTATGACATTTTTGGCTTTAGGTTCTTCTTTGGCAGACAAATCAATTTTTTCTGTTGTATCCTCCACACAAGAGGTTTTCTCTTCCACCTCTTGTATTCTGTTGGTCATGCTTGCATCTATAGTTTCTGTTCATTTACTTAGATTTTTCTACTTCCAGCATTCCCTTGATTTGTGTTTTCTTCATTGCTTGTATTTCAATTTTCAGGTCTTGAATGCTTTCCTTCACCTATTTAATTGCTTTTTCCCTGGCTTTCTTTAAGGGACTTATTTGTTTCTTCCCATTTTTGTTTGTTTTTCCTCAATTTCTTTAATGGGATTTTTCATTTCTTCTTTAAGGGCCTCTATCACTTTCATAAAGTTACTTTGAAGGTTGCTTTCTTCTGCTTCTACATTGTGATATTTAGGTCTTGCTGCTATAGAACCGTTAGGTTCTGGTGGTGCCATATTGCTCTTTATGTTGTTGTATGTATTTTTATACTGGTATTTACTCATCTCTTCCTTCAATATTTGCAAGAGGTGTCTGTATCTGAGGGAGTAGCTCTTGGCCCAATCTGCACTTGCTGTGTCTATGTCTCAGGGGACCACTCTTGGTCCAATTGGAGCTCTTGGTCTAATTGGGGCTGGTAGATTCTGTGTCTCAGGAAGCTTCTCTTGGTCCAATCAGATCTGGCAGATTCTGTGTCTCAGAGAGCCACTGATGTCACAGCCACTGGGATGAGTGGTTTGGGGTTGGGATGAGGGTCATCTAGATTTCAGGGTCCGTTGTGGGGTATTGTTGTATAGTCCTGCCCTCAAGAGTTTTCCCTGCTGGCCTGCAACTTGGGCAATGATAGGTAAGGGGGATCAATGGTTGTGCCTTGGGACCTAAGTTTTAGAGGCAGGACTCTCTGTTTGGGAGAAGAGTCACTCATCTCTTGGTCCAATCAGCGCTGGTAGATGCTGTCAAATTTTCATCAGTATCTTATAGGAGTATAATGTTATAGTCACATAAGCTTGTATATGGACCTTACCAATTGATATGCATAGTTTCTGCAGTTTTCCTTGTGTAGTTATTTAGACTGAGATAAATTTTGCATTCCAGTTTGTAATACTTAGAAAAATTTTCTTGCTTGAGACAATGACTCATATAATCTGGAATGTCTTAGAAGTCTCCATGAAGTCAAGGATAGCTTTGAACTCTGGACCATCCTCTCATTTTCCATGGTGCTAGATAACAGATATGCATTTCTCTCTACACAAAGCTCTTCAAAGACATTAGTTTTAGAAACAGAATTCAAGATTTATGTCTTGCAAAATCTCATTCCCAAGTCCTCTAAAAAATACATGATTATCAGCAAGGCCAATTCAGGCTGCTTATACTTTTCAGTTGTCCTGGGACTGGTATGTGACAGAGAGTCTAAACATTATCCTATCCAAGATCCTAATAGAGTCTGCTGTGAGAAAACAGAAAGAGGAAGATGACCCCCATTCATCTTTTAGATTGCTCTGGCTGCACATTTTCTTCATCCCAACAACCTTCCAGGTGTGTGACCCAGTCTTCCCTCAGTTGCAAGGCTTTCTGGAATCTTGGACATATGTTTGACTCATCCCCAAATTTCATACCTAAAAAGTATTTGGTGATTTTTTTAAGTGGGTGATTATATAGACTTTAATGAATTCCGTTAGTCACAGAACATTTGCATTTGTTTAAAAAATATAAGAAAGCAAAGCTAGTGGTAGATGTCTAGGTAAAATTAAATTAGAGCTATGTTCTAAGGGAGAAACAGAAGAAAATCTTAGGAAGAAATTTATTGGTTTTATACACAGTTCCTTACCTAGTATTTTGACAATGAATGATCAAGATTCTTTTCTGTTGTCACATACAGAAAACTGCAATTAAGTTGTCTAAGTAGCAAAACAAACAAACAAAACAATAAACAAGAAAAGTCTTTCAGATTTGAAGTGGGTCCTGATACTTCGAAAGTAGCTGATAACATATATTTAGAGCATGGACAACCCCAAGGCCTAGAAATTCACTGGCATCAACTATAACATCTCCATTAAGTAGCCTGAAAGTCTATGTTGATGACATTCAGATGAATGTAGACGAAGCATGCTTAAATGTTATCTGGCATAGCCCCATTTGATGCTGGGTAGGTCAGTATCCGTCTGTGGAAGAACAAGTTCTTAATGGCAATTTAGCACAAAATGGCTCAACTCTCCGTGTTAATGGCTCTGCTCTCTTCACCCAGAAGCAAGAGTTAACACTGATGTCTGCAAAGAATTCTCTTAACTGCAAGTTTGCCAGCAAATCTGAGGCATACACAGACCCAGAGAACCAGAGTGTGCAGTGGCATTTCATATTAGCAGTGCTCTTCATATTCATGCTATGCTAATTAGGCAAGTACAGCAATCTGATGCAATGATGGTACTTAAACTGAGCTCTCTAATGGCCATAATGGGCCTCTGAGGGCACAAGCTAGTGTCTTGCCAATGCATTTAATACAAGTTTGAACAAGATAAAGGTCAGAAGGGTGTCAGTGTAACAATAAGTGTTTCCAAGTAGGAGGCTCAGAATAAACCCAATTCTGTCTTCACCGATAACAGCTTCAGATTTGATTTTCACTATTACTTATTTTGCAACTATTAATTATGTTATGTCTACTTCTATTGAGATAATCATCTTGATTCCAATTTTCTGAGTAGTATGTGTGAATAAAACTCCCATAGAAGCTATGGTTTCCATGCTAACTTTACTTTATTAATAAAAAGATGTCTTGAAACCTGGGATTCATAGGATACTTGAAGCATATTCCTTACTAATGTTCCCTTTGAATAATTATTTTCAGTGCAAAAGGAATGAGATTCATCCCTTCCTAGGGTTTCTTACATTTGGTAAGATCCCTTGTGACATAATCATCAAAGCAAGTGTCTCAAAGATGTTCAGTGTGAGGTCTGGATTGAGCTTTTTGAACAATTCGTCTTTTGATTACTCACTACAGTTGCACTAAATAAATGACTAAATTGCCAGATTCACACACTTGACCTCTCTCCTTTTTTTTTTTTTTTTTTTTTTTTTTTGAGACAGGTTTTCTCTGTGTAGCTTTGCACCTTTCCTGGAACTCGCTCTGTAGTCCAGGCTGGCTTTTCTCCTTTTACTCTGCTCCTTGATCTCTGGGCTTTACGTGAAAGGATATTGTTGTTGACATTTTATTTTCCACTTATTTTTTGTGTCATTTTATTCCACTGTCAAATTAAGATATCCCCTCTTTAGATCCATCCATTTGCCTGCAAACATCATCCTGAGTGAGGTAACCCAGACTCAGAAAGACAAACATGGTATGTACTCACTCATACTGACTCAAAGATGACTAGACTGCTACACAACTCCAGGGAGGCTACCTAGTAAAAGGGACCCTAGGAAATACACAGGGATCGCCCAATGACAGAGAAATGGATGATATCTACATGAACAACCTGGACGACAGTGGGAGTAATGAAGGGCAAGGTTCAAGAGAAAGAGAGCTTAGGGGAACAGGAGATCCCAGCTGGATCAGGAACAGAAAGGGAGAACAAGGAATAACAGACCATGATAAATGAAGACCACATGAGAACAGGAAGAAGCAAAGTGCTAGAGAGGTCCCCAGAAATCCACAATGATACATCCACTGTAGACTACTGGCAATGGTCGAGAGAAAGCCTGATCTGACCTAGTCTGGTGATCAGATGGCCAAACACCCTAATGGTCGTGCTGGAACTTTCATCCAATAACGGATAGAAGAGGAAGCAGAGATCATCTGCCGGGTCCCAGGTGGAGCTACAGGAGTCCTATTGTCGAGAAGGAGGAGGGACTGTAAGGGTGTGAATTGTTGAGACCAAGATTGTAAAAGCACAGGGACAAATAGCCAAATGAATGGAAACACATGAATTATGAACCAAAAGATGTGGAGCCCCCAACTGGATCAGGCCCTCTGGATAAGTGAGACAATTGAATAGCTTGAACTGTTTGGGAGGCACCCAGGCAGTGGGACCCAGACTTATCCTTAGTGCATGAGCTGGCTGTTTGGAACCTTGGTCTTACACAGGGACACTTTGCTCAGCCTGGAAGGAGAGGACTGGACCTGCCTGTACTGAATCCACCAGGTTAAATTGAATCCCCAGGGGAGTCTTGGCCCTGGAGGAGATGAGACTGGAGGGGAGGGGCTGGGGGAAAGGTGGCAAGGCGGAAGGGGGGAGGACAGGGGGACCCATGGTTGTTGTGTAAAATTAAAACACAAATATAGTAAATAAAAAAGGAGAAAAAAAAAAAAGATACCCCCTCTCTACCAGGTGCTCAAATCACCAACATGGTGGTTGCTTCAGTTTAAAACGAGCTCACTTTTATCTCATTGTAATTACAACTAATAGATACTATACAGAGCAAAATGGATTTTGTTGCTGAGCATTTTTCCAATAGATAGATTAGTTACGCTGGGCGGTGGTGGCACACACCTGTAATCCCAGCACTCGGAGGCAGAGGCAGGTGGATCTCTGTAAGTTCGAGGCCAGTCTGGTCTACAAAGTAAGTTCCAGGATAGCCCCCAAAGCTATAGAGAAACCCTGTCTCGAAAAACAAACAAAACAAAACAAAACCAAAAAATAGTTACATTGTAAATTCTGATATTGTAGCTGAGTAACAGAGAATACCATAGCAAAAATAATGATTCACTATTATAATTGTGATTTGAAATTATTTTTAATTTACTCAATTATCCTTTACTATTTTCAAAACCTCAGGTAGAATTCATTTCCATTTTCTTAAAGTGGCAGTGTTTATCAGTACCACTGGGTCAGTTTTATGTTTAATAGACCTTGTTTGGAAATACAGAAATAGTTGTTGGATTTGTATCCTCTGAAATAAAAGCTTTTAAAACTGGGAGACTTACTCTCTTCCATGAATGAATTCATAATCTAACTACCAAAAGCACAACAAAGATGCCAAAGTCCAATTCCAATGAATGAGTATGAGGGTGACAAGCCCTTTTACAATGCAATTTCAGAGTGGGCATGGGGATTTGTGTATCCCAAAGCATATGTAATCATGATAAGTAGAGTTTTAATTGAAGCCAGCCAGTACTTTTCCATAGCTTTCCTGTGTGCTGCTTTCTTAGTTTCCCATCCAGAATTGAAAAGACATTTCATCACATTCTCTTTCCTCTGCATTTCTAAAACAGGACACACACTGTAAGTACGGTTATTATGAGAAGCATTTACAGTAAATGGGCTTAAAAATCTAATCACATAGTTGTACTTGGTTCCTATCTGTAGAGCTATATAGAAAAGTTTTGCACTCCAAATGCACAAAATAAATTATTGTACTTGTCCATGGAAGGTATCTGTATTGCTTATTTTATCTGGTCCTCTCCAAGTGTAACTTTTCAAGACTTATTTTTTTAAAGGAACAGATTTATTTATTTATTTATTTATTTATTTGTTTGTTTGTTTGCTTATTTATTTATTTATTTATTTATTTATTTATTTATTTATTTATTTTGCAGCAGGGACATGCACACTCATTTAGTGTTAAATTGTTGATGATATATGTTAAAGATGCCAGTGAGAGAAGACATACTGGTGCTACTTGTTAGCACACAAAGTTTTGTCCTCCTGAGTCAAGATGACAATTACCATTGAAACTCTAATTTGTCTTTAGGAATATTGCTACTTTAAAAAGTTGTGGAAATAGACATAATCCTGCCTAAGTATTATGGGATGTGAAGTAGTCACTGCAGAGGGCAAACTAACTTGAAATGGAGTTCTCCATTGTGAAAAAAGATGTGTTTGGAACCTCTCAATTCCTTTACCATAGACATTCAAAGACAATATGATAATGAATGAAAGGCAGGTTATTTAAACTGTAAGATGCCATGACAAAACTATATATATTGAAGGCAAAAATATAGTATAAAACTACTACTCGTAGAAAGACAGCTTGCAACTAACATTTGTCAGATAATTAAAAATGAAAACAAAAACTAAAAACCACTAAAACACACACATATAACAATGAGCTCTTTAAATTCTCTGACTATGTTCTAATCCATGGCAGCACATAAATTGCATATCACTATGAGACTGGCACTACTATTAATCATATTATCAATTTTATATTTTCCTTACTTTTATATACCAAAAAACTCCATGGAAGTAAGGTTTATTCATGTACCTATGATCACACATTGGAGTTGTAGGTCCATGGCCTACTAGAAACAGTAGAGCTCCAGAGCAGCATTGCCAATATTTGCCTGAGTCTATTACTCCACATCTCCTATAAGTTTTTGTTCATTTGTGGGAACTACGCTTCACCTTCTCCTACTGGGTTTACCTGTTATCTCTCTGCAATTAATCACTTTGGTTATTGTTACACCTGTGTCTAATTTTTATAATTTCCTAGTCATTTTAATGACCACCCCTTACAACTCTCTGGAACGTGTCTAACCTCCTACTGATTCATAGGCAGAAAGCCATATGTATTGAAGCATTTATAAGAATGTCAGGCAACAAGTTGTTATTCATTATTGTAATCTAAGAAAATTTGAGAAATCTCTTCTACTCTCTCAAATAAACTACTCTTCAGTTCTGAACTCTTTGACCACTTTGGACTCTGACTGTATTATCTCTTCATTAGTTTGTAATTCTACTTATCCATCAAAACACAGAGCAAAGCTGGCAATCACACCAAGAAGATATAACACAGGCAGTTGCCAATACAGTTTCAAAGGGAAATCAGTTGTTGAGTGAGCACACTCTTTTACAGTGCAGTAACATCTTACATGAGGTTGGGTTATAAAGTCAATGATTTGATGAGAAAATCAACTAGACAAAAAGTTCCCCCAGAAGAGACCTTAAATCACTTATGATTCTATCTACATGGCTTGATTTTTAAAATGTCTCTTGATAGAATCTACCTGATGAATATGGGAATAAGAAACCATTTCTTTTCATAAGTGAAACATACAGCACTTTGATTGCATTTAAGGGTCATATTTTATATTCAAATCCTATTCCAGAAAACCATGTACAGTTAAATTGCATGTATAAAATATGCATTTTATGCACTATCAGGCACATTCATAAACACAAAGGTAATCATTATATTAAACCACTTGGTTCATCTACTTATTGAATCATAACTGTAAAATGAGCATATATTTTCCATTTATGAGTTTCTATGTATGCCCTTTGTAAGCTGCTGGTCCTAAAGGCCCTAGAGGTTTTCAAAGAAATGCAGATTCTTGCCATGCCTCTTTTTTGTCTATCAGAACTAATTGAGAAGACTTTTTTGATGAAGATACTACATACCTTGACTACAAGACACAGAGAAATCAACTAGAACTGAAGTGGATGCATTCTTCTCTGCTGGCTAAATTCCAGTTCTGAAAGGTGCTAGAGAAGAGAAGTCTTCAACAGTCTTACTCAGCTCTGAACTCTTAAAACTACAATGCCAACCTACCAAGCAACATGTCTCCACTTGTGGTGATATATTTTTCTGAAAGTGTCTCTTAAAACCAAAGGTGCACTTTTGCTGCACCTCACAGCCAAGTTAATGTGATTTAACACTATGTACTTAATCTGCTGTCCTACTATGTGTTTTCAGCTTCTTTTAAGAGAACAATGTTAGCAACCTCATTGTGCTTTGTATTTCCCACACAGTTGGTTTGTAACTGATAAGCTAATGCATAACTTCGAGCTTAAGTTATGTACTTTTCCATGTGCCTTTCACAGAATAGTATACTTGTATTGTGCATGTGTTGTGGTAGTCTTTTGATGAATGCAGCCAACACAATCGAAGCAACTTTAAGCAAATATCTACTATAAATGTTGGAAGCAACATGTAGATACAAGTTGATAGCACTTTGATTGCATTTAAGGTCAGATGTTGTTTGCTATTCTGGGTCAGGTGAGTTTAGTAACTTCTTCCCTTGTAAACTCAGATAAAGATCTCTGCAAGTGATATCCCTTGCTCCTTTCACACACCATGTTTTCTGTGCTCTTCAGAAAATACAGAGGAAACCCTTTGTTAAGTACAGTCATGGCAGACATCAAACACACTCACATATAATGCACACCAAACACACACACACACACACACACACACACACACACACACACACACACACACAGGCAACAGACATAGAATAGATCACACACATACAACAAACTGAGATCAGACAGATCAGTAATCACAAAGTACAGTCAGAGGGAAGACAGGAATAGTGGAGAATTCATATTTGTGCTCACTCTTGGACAAATTAATCCAAGAGGAAGGTGCTCTATGCTCTTTCCTTAACACATTGTCATTGAACACATTAGTGCAACAGTAGCACATGTGTTATGAGGGCAAAAAACTGCTTACTGAAAGATATAAGGCCTGCTACTAAAGAGGACTTAGGCCCTATGGTGGAACCTACTATTAATGTTTAGCTGAATAGTCATGGTGCCAACCTGCCTTCTAAATGCATTTTTATATGCCCTGGCTCTGAGAAGTAGCCAGAAGTCAATTAAACATTTTTCTTTTGTATAGAAAAGTTCATTTAAATTAAATGCTGATAAAATTGTTTGCCCTGGCTTTTCACCTTCTACCTGTCTTCTATGTTGGGGGCCTTATGAGACAGCCATCTTAAAATAAGACAGTACATGAAAATAAAACCTACATAGTAAAGATATCTATGTGAATGAAATTTTTCAGGCAGAAGCTGTGACTACAAAGGATGACTGACAGTTAAAATTTAAATAATGTATAGAGTTTGTTGTGTTGTATATCCAGAGACTAATTATTTTGGTGTATCTTAAGTGCCCATCATAACAATTTTTTGTTCACCTCTAGGTATAACCTATTATCCTTATGAGTACTGGTAAATATTTTGGATTGTTCAAAGTAACCCCTGCTTCTACCAAAGTAAAGAAAAAATATCAACAGAGTCTAAAGCCTGTAACAGAGCTTTCCCTAGTTTGTTGCAGCCCACCTACCTGATGTTTTCATTAATATATTTGAAAAATGATGACTTCTGTTCAGTTATTATAAGATCTCATGAAATAGCTTACACACTGAAACATGGAACTTCAGATGCAAGTATAACCAACAGAATGCAACAGATGGAAGAGAGGATCTCTGGTGTTGAAGATAGGTTAGAAGAAATAGATTCTTCAGTCAAAGAAAACACTAAAGCCAACATCGTCATGACCCAAAATGTCCACAAAATTTGGGACACCATGAAAAGACCAAACCAATGAATAATAGGGATAGAGGAAGGAGAAGAATACCAACTCAAAGGCACAGAAAATATATTTAACAAGATCATAGAAGAAAACTTTCCCAACTTAAAGAAGGAAATACCTATGAAGATATAAGAAGCCCATAGAACACCAAACAGACTAGACCTCCCAAAAAAGTCCCCTCACCACATAATATTTAAACAACTAAACGTACAGAATAAAGAAAGAATATTAAGGGCAGCAAAGGAAAAAGGCCAAGTGACTTATAAAGGCAAACCCATCAGAATAACACCCGATTTCTCAATGGAGACTTTGAAAGCCAGAAGGACCTGGACAGATATAATGCAGACACTAAGAGACGATGGATGCCAGCCTAGACTAATATACCCAGCAAAACATTCAGTCATCATAGATGGAGTGAACAAGACCTTCCAAGACAAAACCAGATTGAAACATGGAATCTGGGGTAACCTAAATCTGTGTTTCCACATCATCATCATTCATATTTGGCTACAGAATAAAACCTCCCTTGTCCTTGCTGCAGTAAATGCTATATTTCTATGTAAACAGATGACTGGAGTGAGCTGGGGCCTGGGAATGCTAATTCTCTGCCTTGAACTTACTGTTTGCCCTACAAGAAAACTAAGTGGCTAATCTGTCTAAACTACCCTCTTTTGGGATCTGTTACTTAGCTCTTAAATCCCATGCAGGCCCCCAGATCCCCAGGTAAATCCCCACCCTCAGACTGTCAAAAATTCTTCAGAGTCCATCCAGCCATTTCCTCAAAGTCCCCTCTCTCCTTATCACCATATTCCTGCCCACAACTCTGGTGGAAGCCCTCTTCTTTACCAGAGGCAATGTGGTCACCCAGAACCCCAACAGAGACACCCTGCTTGGATCAGAGGACACAGCTGGCCACCAAAACCACAGCCTATTCATATTACAACCAACATTTCACATTATTTAAAACAATGGCCACCACAAGTACACGCACAGTGACCACATCAAACACCAAAACAAAACAGACCTCACTTTGTGCAAAATCTGTATGAATAGATGTTTCCAGAGTTTAGTTAATTAACCTAGAATCTTCCCCAAAAGCTCAAATTTTAGTGACTTCTGTATATTATAAAGAATGATTGCTTAAAGTGAAAATTCACTATGCTATAGTGCATTCATTGCTTACAACAGTGTCTGATCATCACCATCATGAAGTGCAGTGGCTGTGGTGAACTACAGAAGACATGAGCTCACTGTACTCCAATGAATATAGACCAATGTAGTTGACATTTAGTTCTTTGATGATGTCACTGTGGCTATTATAATATCCACATAAAGGGGCAGGGAAGACATCAGACCCTCCCCCAAGATTTCTGTCACCACAGCCTCTTGACCTAGCTGCATGTGTTTTTCTGGATTTCCAGAGTATAGAGGTGCTACAATGTCCCACAAATGGATGTTGAAGGAGAATATAGAAAATATGATGAGGTGGGCAGGACATCCCCACACTACTTTATGTAACTCCAATCAACTTTTTGGGTCACCAAGCTGGGTATAGATGGAATATTCCTTTCATCTTTAGCTCCTTATCTGAGTACACTCATAATTCTTTACATTTTCTCAGGAAAGTCACACTATACTTCTTTTGGTATTTTGTTTTCTTTTGATCAATTTCTGGGCATTTTGTGAGAATTAACACTATAACGTTATTTTGTTAGCATCACAGTTTATAACATCATATCATGAACTAGTAATTAATTAATTATTACTAAATAGTATAAATTGGACAACTATATCATATTTCAACTCTCCTGTTACCCATTGATAGATATTTAGGTTATTCAGAAATTTGGCATCTTAAGAGAAATGTCACTAAGAACTCTGTTGTGCTTTGAAAATTAAATACTTTAATTTTAAATACTTACGTTTCATAGTAGAAAGAACACATGTGTTTTATATTAATATTCCATATACATATATATTTGCCAGCAGGTTTTTATATTTTCACTGATATTAAGTAAGGGAACATTTCTAGTTTTAGCTACTGATTATTTCACTTGATTATTTTTTGGTTTAGTTCAAGCATTCTTTCTGATGCCCACACACAATTTATTTCTGGTGCATATGTACTAAATCCTACATATACATGTGACTTATATAAATGTTTATATAAATATATCAATTGCCTAGAAAGACAAGCTTAATGCATTGTTACATTTTATGATTAAAATATAATGAAAATATTATTTTGGGATGATCTATATGATTTACTTGTACCTCAATGTAGGAGTCTTTCAACACATTCTCACACATTGCAGCATGATTGTGTTTGTTTCTTGAAAACATTGAAGTCTGGACAACAGCGCAAGAGATTAATTGACTGGCACATAACCCCTGTGAAGTAGTTACAATAGAGGGAGACAGAAGTGTTTTGAGAGACTATAAGAATACCATGAGAAAGCAGTAGGAGAAAAGTCTGTGTTCAGAATTAGGGTCCTTTCTAGGACCCTGGTACCAAAGGCAGCAGCCTACACTTTCCTTCCTCAGCCCCTATAGTGGTTTCAGAACTCATGAATTATTTCAGTTCCTTTCTAAAAAATGAGGCCAGTTTAGCTAAATCAAAGAGTTAAATTTTTATCTATTTTTGTTCAATCCCTGCCTCATTCAGAAATGTTTATACCATTGGTATATCCTGGGTATAAACTTCCAGATAGTATCCTGAGAGTTGCCAATATGACTGTGTTTCTCTTGAATATTAAACGTGTTGGAAAAGCAGCTGTATTAGCCTGCACTTTCTCGTGGCAATTTGATGTACACAGTGTATTTCCATTTCCCTGAGTCTATAAATGGTTGAAATTTGCATGACAGCATAGAGATAGTACTGTATGAGTTAGAGTTAGGATTGGGCTGTACTTGTACGTTGCTCTAAATTACATTGTATTGTGTAAAACATAAATGGTTTCCCAGATTGTGCCTGACTCTCACATTCCACCTTCACAAGCATCTTCCATTCTCCGTCTTGAACACAGAGGGTGAATGACACTGGACCCGAGTGGATGGATCAATGGCACTATTTGTCTGGAACTGTCCACATGGCACAGACTGATATATGGCTTATCCCCAGGACTATAAAAGATACACCCTAGAAGTTTATTAGGGCTGAGACTGCAGTGTTACATGGGAGTATTAAAATTATATTAGGGAAACCAAGCAGGCTCATGAAATTTTCAGACCCATGGCTTCTGACTACTCCGTGTGTGCAACAAGAGATTTCCCCTGGACGTTAGTTCAGCTTGGCCCCTGCTGTTGGTATTTCTTACTCAGGTGTTGTCTGCTGCTTCTGTTTTTGTCTCACCAGGATGGCTGTCTGTACATCTACCTATTCTTTCATCAAGACTTTGTCCTGCTCCTTTTGCTCGGTAGCTGGTCTCAGCTCTACAGCTCTGCTCCCACCCCTGTGACCAGCAGTGGCTTGACTCAGCACCACAGCTTCTCCAGATTATTTCTTGGCACTGGGTATAGATTTTTATCAGTAAGGACTTGATTTTACTTCTTCATCAGTTTTCCCCCTCACCAGGATTTCTGAAATCCCTCAAACTCTGCTATAGTCCATCAACCTTTATAATTACTATTTAATACACACATGCACACACACACACATACATGTGTATTCTATACATGCACACACATATGTATACACTATGTACAAATACATACACTCATACACACACACACACATACATATATATATATATATATATATATATATATATATACTCACACACATACACAGACACACACATATGTACATACTATGTAAATGTATATATACACTCATACATAGTGCATATTCTGAGAGTTAACATCTGTCCCTGAGATTGAATAAAAGAGCCTGTGTTCTTATCGCCTTAGCTGAGGTTACCAAGAAAAGCATGAATATCTGGCAAATTGCATCATTGAAATCACCACACACTGTGAATTTATTGTTATTCTCTAAATTCTTACAGCGTAGAATGACAAAGATGTGCTCATGTTTGTTTGTGTTATAATGCAATCACAGCAGTTAGGGGTTCCCTAGCCAGTCCGGGAAGCAGTAAAGTATTTTGAGCAAAAACATCTTTTTATTTCCTTTGCAGTTGTACAGTTACTTGATATATTTGAATTCTAGCAATAATAGTTTAATATAGCTTAATCTATGGAAATATTTAGACAGTTTTTAAATATAATTTGGCTTGGTACATATTTATGTAGCAAAACTTCACAAGGATGAAACTAAAGACTGTATCATTTGTTTTAATTGTCTACTCTAGAGATAAAAGGAGCAGAGAATGCATTATCTATTTGTTGAAGCCTAGTTATTGGCTAAAATTAAATTGTTATCTAAAATGAGCCATTTAGAGCAATGATCGTCTGAAGAAGAAAAGCAGAATAAGGGTGAGTATAAATGGTCTTCCACATTTTAAATACTCTGGCTGACTAAAGCTGTGAAAGAAGACCCTATATCCTTAGAAGGCTATAGTCTGTCCTGTCACGATTCCCATGGGGATGCTACTATTTCATCAGAAAAGGATTGGTATTGATAAGGACAAAAACTTACTAGGCAAAAAAGGAGGTATGAAATTTCTTTAATTCTAGACATGGTTGTTACGATTTCAAAGTCCTCAGAGAGGTTTTTTTTTTCATATCTCTTCAGGGTATTTCTTAAATAACTTAGCTCATGAGTTTAATGCTATCTATCACATGACAACATCAGGAGTCCATATATTATCTAATTTTCAACATGCTATTGTCTCTATTTTGTTCACTTTTAATTCAAAGTGATTTTCAAAGCACAAATGACACTCAGATCTTCATTAAATGAGTGAGTTCTAGAAGCCCACCTTTCTAATACATGATCAATTTTCAAAACAAGTTTAGCTAAAGCTTTTTAAACGCAAAAACAAAATTAAGCCCTAAAAGCCTAAGGAACATAATGTCTCATAAATATTAAAAGTATTTGTTAGATGGATAAAACACCATGATTTCCACTTTTATTTGTATAAGATACACTCTTTCCTGAAACCCTTTTCCAGATTAAAGTATCCCTCTTCCATCTACATCTCTTCCAACTCAAATCTTTGTTCTCTGAAAGATGTTCTTGTCTGAGTATGTCAACTGGTCCAGTATAGCTGGAATTTGAAGTTTGTGTAAGAGCAGCATTCATGTGCTGGTCTGGAAGGGTCTAAACATCAGATTCTATCTCTGGTGCAGTGATTGTTAATCTAGAGCCACTAATGAATTTTGACAAACACCTGATGAAATTAAACAAAGGAGTAAAAACAAAACAAAGCAAGTTAAACTGGGTATGCTTGAATTGTCACCTCCTCATGCTGAAATGGCACTCCCTCCATTTGTAGACATGTGTTTCCTTGGTCTTTTTTTTATTTAAAAATATGATTCATTTCCTAAAATTATGGAGTGGATAGAGGTTGGTAGTTGTCTTGCTGTTTCTTTTGACTATGATATATGATATGTGGGGGTTCTTGCTTTATAGACTCTAGAACATGGGCACCACACCATGCATGAGAAGGTCCTTTGTAAATAAATATTTTCCTTAAAAATCAAGAGAATGCGAACCTTATAAATGACTATATTGGTGTATAGTGATAAGAATTAAATGCTTCTGCTTACCTCCCATTTTCCAGTAGTTTTCTTGTTATATCTCTGCTCATGTCACTATGGAGAGGGTTTTGGAGCAAAGCAGAGATAAAATCTATACTTGTGTTCACACTTCCTTAGTATCACTGACTACGTAAGACACCATACTATGAGAACATGTGATATCGGCTTACTTAGTGAGAAAAGACTCCATGACTTGAGAGATCTTCACATCATCTGCACATGTTATTAATCAGTGACGTGCTGGCTTCAAAATTTATTGGACTGCTTTAACCATAATCAAAAGTGCCCTACCACATCACTCCAAGAAAGCAAAGCAAGCAAACATAAGCTTTTTTCCCAGATATTTAGTTTTAAATTATGAAATTTAGTGCTGGGCAGTAATTTAAAGAAATTGATTGCAGTGTAAAAACTGCGTCTTTTTCCATCTTGAAGTTGGTCGAAAAGTATTTTAATACAATTTAGATTTTTATTCTACAATAGTTCCCTATAATTATGCTTCTAATAATTAAGGCTTTTATGGTCTGGATTTAATTCAGCTTTCCACACTATTTTCTGTCAGGTTTTTATCTGTGAGCTGTCAAAAGTAACAACTCTACTTTTATTTTCCCTTGCATAAAAGTCAGAAACTACTCCCAAGTCTTCACCACAATTAAGCATGTGAATGTGAAGGCAGATACTATAATGGGGAGCAAATTAGTTTTTCCCTCAGTGACAACAAGCACTTGAGATTCTAGTAAGATCCTTCAAATAGCAATACAACCAAGGAGGGTACTTCAGTGGCTATATAAACAAGCTCTACAGGCAGACAGATATTCTAAATCAAGAGCACTGTTTATACTACCTTTAGAATTTGGTTTGTGTTTCTAATTTAAATTATTCTGTGTGAAATAATTTATTGAAACTTTTAGGTGCTGCCACATATCATGTCTGTAAAAGTATTTATATGCAATTAACTACCATTTGCTCTTGATGACTTATTCTTTTTATTTCATGTGCAGTCTGATGTTCAGTTTCTACTCACTAAAACACAACACTGTGGGAAAGGGAAGGGAAGGAAAAAAGAGCAGGGATTTAAGATTGAGTTACTTAGGTTATTTTAATCATGCACTTTATAGGAACACAATTTTATACTTCAAGGACCAATAAACTATTGAAATATCATAATTATAACCACAACATATAGCATCTGTATATTAACTTCTAGCAATGGTACATTATGTTAATGGTTGGCAGTGAGACCAATCCTATGTAGTGTTTGATTAATAACCTAGTCTTAAGTATCATAAAAAAGGTATCTGATTTGTGTTGATATTAAATTAATCAGAGCCACTGCTGGGTTGTCTGCCATGAATAGAGCTTTCATGAATTTAAACAAATGAAACATGATTCATAAAATACAACACCACTAACACAGGCAGTATATATAGGGAGGAATAAAAACAAGATAATGAAAGAATGTCTAGATAGAAATGATGTTTACATAGTAAAAACAAACAAAAAAAAAACCAGCCTTAAAGTTGCTGTATCTCAACCTTGTGACTGTGAGAAAAAAAACTCCATGAACTCTGGTTATTTGCTAAGTACAAGATCTATTAACTTTCAAAACACCTGATAAGCAAGGTTCATTATTATTATCTCATGTTAGAGTCTCACTGTCTCTACTGAAGGATGTGATTCTTTTTCACTAACATTGACCAAGGTGTCTTATATGCTTACACTGAAAGTGGGTGAGGTTCAAAACATACAAACAAACAAACAAACAAACACATAAAACAAAGCTACCTGAGTCTGATTTGATAGGCATAGGATTGGTCAGAAAAATAGTTCTAACATTTTGACTTTCATCATTTAAAAAAGGGGTGTGCACTTAATTTGTCATTCTTATTTTCAAAACTGACAGACTCTACTATAAACAGATATTTCTTTTGGATGTCCTTGAAGCCAGTTCTCTTTTTGTTGGTGATCTTATTAATTAAATGACTGACATGAAGTCAACAAATACTTTTTAATGTTTTTTAAACATTTTTCTGGATCATTAGGATATAGAAATAAGAAGCTACATCAGAATTCTTTGAACTATCTGTAAAATGAAGGCAATGGCTACTGTGAAATAGAATCATTGGGTAATTTACAAACAATATTCCTGAGGCACGTGAAATGGATTTGCCATTTTCTCTCTACTATTCCATTTTGTTTCTTTTACTTTTTAACTTTAGATGTTACAAACTATGGTTCAAAATGTATGGTACATTATGTTAGGATATTGGCTTTGAGGTTAGCTCTATGTAGTGTTTATCAACCAGGTTGTCCTGGTTTTAGTATCAAGAATGTGATATCCCATTTGTTTTCATATTAAATTGATCAGAGCTGCTGCTGCTTTGTCTGACATGAATATAACTCTATATGAATTTAATCAAATGCAAAAAGATTCATAAAAACACAAGAAACACAAAGCAGTTAGATGTTACAGTGTTCTGAAACCATAACAGAACTTTCTATAATGCCATTTTCAGAGCAGTTTAAGATTTCCAGAATGATTGAAAGGAAGATAGATTTTTGACATGCTTCCCACCCTGCACATGCAAAACATCCCCATTATCAGTGTTCTCTGCCGAGTATTGGGTTTGTCACAGCTGATGAACCTAGACAAATCATCCCACAATCCCACAAAGTCCATCCCTTATAGTAGGATTTGCTCCAGGCATTGCACAATCTGTTGTTTTTGACAAATTAGAAATGGCATAAATCCATCATTGTCACATCAGAAAGAAGAGTTTCAAAAATAGCTTCTGAAGTCCTCCCAGCTGATCATATCTGCCCCCTTTCCTCCTGTTTAGTGGTAGCTAAAGTTCTTTTATCTGTTTCCATAGTTTTTACTTCTAAAATTTTTATTGGTAGAATATGTAACATTAGGCTCTCACACTACCTTACACCACATAGTAATGTGTTTAAGTTGTTGACAGATCTTTTGTGGTTGCTATCTCATCATTATTTCTTAAAATTCAAGTATTATATTGTCTGCATATACAGAGCTATCATTTACCCAGTGAAGCTATGACTTCATTGTTGTCAAAATTTGTAACTATGAATAAATTGGATGTGAATATAGAAATTCAGAATTTGGTGCAAACAGAGCTTTTAAATTTCTTTCAGTAAAAACCAAGAATCTCAAGTAGTGTAGCATACAGTAAAATTACATTAATTTTATCATAAAAATCACCAACAATTCTTACAAATGACCTACATCACTTTGCCTTCTCATTTACAACAGAATTTTGAACACCACACATGAATATGTGCAAATGAAAGTGTCAAAGGGGATCTTAAAATAAACTAAACATAGCAGAAACATACACAAAATATCTAGAAATTTCTGTTGTGTTTGGAATGATATGTGCCTCATAGAGTCATATATTTGAATATTTGTTCCTGGTAGATGGAAGTGTTTGGAGATGTTACGGAACCTGTAGAAGGTAGAATTTTGTTGGAGGAAGTGCATGACTGAGGGTGGGATTTGGGTGTTTACAGCCTTGCTTACTTCCTTTTCTCTGCTCTGTATTGTTTTTAGTGTACAGATAAAATATTATTAGCCTGCCTCCTGATCCTGCTGCCATGCCTTTTCCACCATTATGCAATCAATTTCTGTAGAACTACAAGTAGAAATAAACCTGTTCATGTCTAAGTCCTTGTTGGTCATTTATCACTGCAACAAAATGTAACAAACACACCATCAAAGCTACATTATAGTAAAAGAATTTAAATAAAAATTTTGGCTTTTTTCCTTTTTGAGACTAAGATTATGTTTTATGGCACATGCAGAAGACCAAAAAAGTAGAACTTATAAATAAATCCATATCAAAAAGACTATGCTGTGTCCATTGCCAAAGGACACATCTACAGCACAGTCTGTACACCTGAAGCTCAGGTAACATCACAGAAGACAAAAGAGAAAGGTAGTAAGAGCCTGAGAACATGGGATATCTGCTGTGAGATAATGTCTAATATAAATATGCTGCACCAATGAAACCTCAAAAAATATGGCTGCCTACACAAGACCTACATAGTGGCAATAGCAGATGACATGCCAGTGTAGATGGGGAGAATCTCGCAAGGTCCTACCCCTAAATGAAGAGCTCTAAGCACTAATTCCTGCTGAGAGAGGAGAATGAATTTTCTCCAGGGACAAGTTCTCTTGTAGGTCATACAGTACACAGTAGTCAGCCTTGTACAAATTCATATAAAAGCAATAAGAAATGAATTCAGTAGGTTGTAATGCATATATAATTATAATTACAAATGTGTATGCTATTGTGTGCGACAATATTTGAAAAAGAGTTCATAAATCCAAAAGGGAGTGAGGTGGACATCAGAGGAGTTACAGGAAGAAGGTAAGGGTTGAAATGATAAACACTGTACTCATATGTGAAATCATCAAAAAATTTAAATTAAATCAGTAAATCTCATTGAAAATACTGTCTAAAGTATTTGTTTTGGTTTTACAGCTTTGTTTATTAAATATTGCATAAGTCTGGAATAAAAGGAAAAGGTTTTGACATGCAATTTTTTTTTTGAGACAGGATTTTTCCGTGTAGTTTTGGTACCTGTCCTGGATCTCGCTTTGTAGACCAGGCTGGCCTCGAACTCGCAGAGATCTGCTTGGTTCTGCCTCCCAAGTGCTGGGATTAAAGGCGTGCACCACCACTGCCTGGCTTGACGTACAAAATTTAGAGGTGCTTTGGATGTATCGCTGGTGAAGAACTTCTGAGAGCTGATCTGACAGAAATGTCCAGAAGGAGAAAGCTATCAGACAAAACTCAGAAACATCTTAAGTGTGACTATGTGAGGCTGACATCTGTTATTTTCTTTAAATATTGATCTTGAGTGTTGTTAATATTATTATTAAATATACTGTTCAGTGTTCTTAGATTCTATGGAGATCTTGTTCCTTTCGGATTCTGTGAGCCAGTTCGGATTCTGTCAGCTTTGAATAACAGATAGTGTTGAGAGTAATATGTTCCCTCCAGAGATCAAATTATGTTCAGTGGAATCTGGATATTGTCCATCATGTATTGACCAGTCTTCAAAGTTGGCTTTGGATTAAAATGAATTCAAATGACTTATCTCATTATTATCTTCAGTGCATTTCATTATTTTTTGAACTGGTTGTCACATCTTACAAATTCATTAATTAGTAAAGATAAAATATGTGACACATGACCATTTATATTTATATAAGATTCATGATTTTGATCCTTCTAAAAAAATCTCTCTCTCTCCATATATATATATATATATATATATATATATATATATGTGTGTGTGTGTGTGTGTGTGTATATATGTATATATATGTGTGTGTGTGTCTATAAGTATATATGAATATATATGAATATAATGACTTCTCCAAATATTTGGGTAAAATGAAGTTCTATTTGCATAAGATATGGAAAAAGACAAGAGAAGTAATGTTTTGTTTGATTTGTTGCTTGAAACAGAGTGTTCCTATGATAGAACTTACGTATAGTAACTGAAGACAGTTCATCATTTTAAGAATTAAGTTTTATTTAATAGTATAGAATAACCATTCACAATTCTAAGTTTAACTACATAATCTGGATGTTTGACTTCTTGTCCAGTCTTTTATTATAAGACATAAATATATGAATTCTAGAATTTGAGGCTGAAGAGATGGCAGGGACAGAGAGAAGAGGATTGCTGGGGCTTGTTTCAGTGAAAGCCCCCATGTCAAGGGGATAGAGTAGAGAGTGTAGAGCAGGGTACTGAATGCCATCCTTTAGTCTTAGGCATGTTCACTCTGTGTCTCCGTCTCTCTGTCTGTCTCTGTCTCTGTCTCTGTCTGTCCCTGTCTGTCTCTCTCTCTCTGTTTCACATATACACACAAATAATTCTATAAATATTCAAATTCCACTGTAGGATGCTTTTAACAATTAGTTATTTAGGGAGCATGATTTTAGATCTGTGGCCTTTTTAAAACCAATGAACGATCTGAGAAATGAAAAAACAGACTAAGAAACCTGAAACAATAAAAAACAAATAGCTTTCTAGTTAAAACTGTATACAAGCAACATCGACTACAAAGCCCACCAAGATCCATTCTTAGTTCATTCAGATTATTTTAATAGGTTCTGTTAGAAGATGCCAGTTCTCAGCAATCTGCTCCTAGAACCTAAGAGACATTTGAATCGTGCCGTTCCACTAACAACTTTCAGGAGACAAGACCTCTGCAGGGAAGGAACATAATGGATGGTGTCAGCTTATGGGAGTGCAGTTTGCCACAATGCTACATATCACCTCGAAATAAATGGTGCCGCTTAACCTTTGGTTATGTTTATGACTCCTGCCAAAGTTTCTGTAGTGAGAACTCCTCAACTTTTGTTTATTCATAAAGAATGTTAAAATCACAATAATTATTTTCCATAGTCTCTTGTTCCAAACATCCTCAAAAGATACTCACTCCTCTGGTGTTTCTCCAAAGGGCATCATTTCTGAGAAAGCCAACAGTAGAAATTAGAATATGGAAGTTTTTTGTCTGCTCTGTCCAGCAGTTTTCAGTACTGTTTCATACAGTAACATATTGTACCCCAATGCACTACCATATTCTATCTCTACATTTTGGAACTGACCATATGGCTTAGATATGAACTGTAGTAGACTTCCTCAGGTAGATAACTGGAGGCTGAGGGAGGATCAGTTCCTTGCTGAATAGAAAGGCCAGCCTAAGAAGAAAATAATGTGACCAGACCCAAGAGAAACAGATGACAGCAGGAACTTAGAGTCCTGTGATGATTTCTTTGAAGTCCGCAATGGGCTTCAGGAATGACCATAGTACCTGTAGTTACTCTTGCCTACAGATTCACTACATGCTCGATACAGTGAGGCTACCTGAAGTCAAATCCAGGTTCTAATGAAGTGTCCCCCATCTGTTTTCTGAAGATACTGTTGGGTTTGTTTCATTCTGAATCAAAGTCTGACTTTGTAACTTGGACTGACCTGCAGCTCACAGTGCCCCCACCTTCACCTCTGGGATTTCAGCTGTGTGCCACCAAAACCAGCTCTAACAAGCAGCTTTATGATTCCCTTTTCATCACACTATTATCAGATAATAATGAAAATAGTATCAATGCCTCTGTCAAAGAGATTTTGTGGAGATAAAACGATTTAAAGCTTATAAGGAACTTAGAACCATATGTAGAAGACATTGACTCGTACACCTAAATGTTAATACTAATTGTTCCAGTTGCAGGAATATATATGCATATACATCATAGTTTTCTCATGTTAGAGTTTTGATCCTATGACTTAGAATGAACACAGCCATGCTTCTTAAAGGCACTTCTTTAGACTTTCTTCCTAATGCATGGATATTAATTCCCACTATTCTCTCAAAAGCACAGATTTTTGGAAGAAGTACAGAAGAGTGGTTATGCCAGGTTACAGGTGACTGTGGTGTTATCCACTCTACAGGACAGAACCTTATTTTTGATTCCTGCTTCACCACCCCAACTAGACTCCTAATACACAATCTATGGACAAGAAACATAGTAATTTTCTTTGAAGATTTGACCCAGTGATTCCAAAATAATTGATTTTTCTTTTGATAATAAAAGTTAATGGACTAAACATGATTTAAAAATGCATTTTGAATAAAATAATCATTAGTAGTAAACTGCATTTTGAAGTAAAATGAAAATATGAACACATCAAAATCAACAAATGTGGAGTCAAGGAAAAATCAACAAAAATGAAACATAATTAATTAAAAAATAAATGTCTTTTATTCTTTGAAAGTTTTGTGCATCTGCACAGTATATATTAAGAGTCTGTAAATTTAAGCCTAACCTGCATTTGTGGTAAGCTCCCTCTCTTTTTTTTTTTTTTTAAATTTCAGATGGTGAAAGTGAGAAACTGCCAATATTCATATTTCACTTCTCATTGCTTGCCATTTCAACTAATTATATGCACCAAGACCTTTATAGTGTGAGAATATTTGCTGAGAAGTACTTTTAAACTGGGTATGATTAAACTGGACATGAAATCAAATCCATGGTGAAGAAGCAGTCTGTACTCTAGAGAGAAATAATCTTGAACAAAGTACTAAGGCTGAAGTTTCCACCAATGACATCTCATTTACCAATGGACACAAGGGCAAAATGGAGAGACTCAAATGAAAAACTTTTTAAATGTTTAATTTGAGTTCTTTCCTTACAAAGCAAGCAGAGTTGAGAGTGGCCTGGCTGAGGCCAGTCATTTTCCTCACTGGCCTGTCATTATGACGTGAGACAAATACAGAGGTAGGTGGCATTCCACCCATACCAACATGAGCTGCAGTAGAAAGGTGTTGTATAGCAAAATTACATGAATACCAATTATCAAATGATGCTTGAATTATCCTGCAGAGGCAGTAGAATATCTAAACAGCTATGAAGCAGATCTCAAAAGGATCCTTTTCTCAGAATAAGGAGGAAGTATAGAGAACACAGCCATTTGGTGAAATTCTCTAAACAGTCTCTTGCCTTTGAATTGCTCTATCTTTTACAATCATTATTATTGTTCCATTATACAAAAAACCAAAGGTGAATTCTGCATCATTTTATCATTTCAATAAGTCAATACAAATCTCTCTATATACTATTATTAATGCCACAGTCAGTCTTTACAATTGGTTCAGGTTTCTTTTAATTATCTCCTCAAGTGAATACTGGAGAGAAAGTATTTTTTCATTTGAACAACAAAGAAATAAAGGTTTCTTAAAGAAATGTACCAATGGAGGTAGTAATTATCCTCTCCGATATACATTTATTTGTGTGTAATGATATTCAAGACAAATCTCATGAGAACAGTGTTTAATACTTTTCACCCTTCCTTAAGCATAATTCAAGATAATTCATCTATATTTTGATATATTTTATTATTAATAACAAGAGATGCCACTTGAGAATTAAAACATAATTGGTAGTATTTTGATGTTTTTTTAATTACTCTAAACACTTATACCCACAATTTGGTTGATGTTTTAAAGCTTAAAATTCCACACAGTCCCTCTGCTTTTGTTTTGCAGTTAAAAATACCAACACTGATATTTCTTGCCTAAGATAAATATGTACAAAAAGGAGCTTTTTGATGAAAAGATCATGGTTTGAAAATGATCATTTAAGCACTTTCTGCCTTCTCTTAGGAACCATTTATCAGTAATAGTCTATGAAATATGCATAAACATAATGGTCTTTAAATAATAAATGGATGTTGATGCTTGTGGTTGAATTTTACAATGTTTTATGGGAAGAACATAGTGTTCAGTCTCTCATTTGGAGGCCAGTTGGAGGGCTGGTTCTTGCACTAAGTGTGTGTCCTTGGACCACCTACTGCTCTAAAAGATCTCATGTGCTGTTTCTTTTTACAGTCTTTGTCCTGAAAATAATTGCAAAAACACCTACTAAAGAATGCTTCACATATTCAAGCGCTGTCAGAATCTAAGACAATTTTGTTACAGGGTCATTGCTTAGGGGGTAAAGAAAAGCTAATGTAGCATGTTTTCATGATTCCCTCTTCTTTTTTACTTGTTCTTTTTGGTCATTTTGAAAATACACTTTACTTTTATTTTTTTGTATGTCTGTATGTGGGTATGTTCATAAGATTGCAAGTGCCACAGAGGACAGAGGTGTAGGAGGATCTGGAGCTGGAGTAACAAGCATTTATGTAACTACCTGATGTGGATGCTAAGAACTGCCCTTGAGTAGCAGTCTAGTCATCTTTGTTTTACATCTAGTATCCTACTATGAGTGAGTACATACCGTGTTTGTCCTTCTGAGTCTGGGTTACCTCACTCAGGATGATTTTTTTTCTAGATCCATCCATTTGCCTGCAAACCTCATGATGTCATTGTTTTTCTCTGCTGAGTAGTACTCCATTGTGTATATTACCATATTTTCTTTATCCATTCTTCGGTTAAAGGGCATCTAGGTTGTTTCCAGGTTCTGGCTATTACAAACAATGCTGATATGAACATAGCTGAGCAAATGCCCTTGTGGTATGATTGAGCATTCCTTAGATATATGCCCAAGAGTGCTACAGCTGGGTCTTGGGGAAGATGGATTCCCAATTTTCTAAGGAAGCGCCATATTGATTTCCAAAGTGGCTGTACAAGCTTGCATTCCCACCAGCAGTGGAGGAGAGTTCCCCTTGCTCCACATCCTCTCCAGCATAAGCTGTCTTCTGTGTTTTTTATCTTAGCCATTCTGACAGGTGTAAGGTGGTATCTCAGAGTCGTTTTGATTTGCATTTCCCAGATAATTAGGGATGTTGAGCAATTCCTTAAATGTCTTTCAGCCATTTGAACTTCCTCTGTTGAGAATTCTCTGTTTAGTTCTATAGCCCATTTCTTAAATGGACTGTTGGGCATTTTGATGTATAATTTCTTGAGTTCATTATATACTTTGGATATCAGCCCTCTGTCAGATGTGGGGTTGGTGAAGACCTTTTCCCATTCTGTAGGCTGTCCCTTTTCTTGTTGACCATGTCCTTTGCTCTACAAAAGCTTCTCAGTTTCAACAGGTCCCATTTATTGATTGTTTCTCTCAGTGTCTATGCTACTGGTGTTTTATTTAGAAAGTGATCTCTGGTGCCAATGCTTTCAAGACTACTTCCTACTTTCTCTTCTATCAGGTTCAGAACTACACAACTCCAGGGAGGCTACCTAGAAAACAGGACCCTAGTAAAGATCGCCCAATGACAGAGAAATGGATGAGATCTACATGAACAACCTGGACAAGAGTAGAAGTAATGAAGGGCAAGGTTCAAGGGAACAAAAGCTTAGGGGAGCAGGAGATCCCAGCTGGATCAAGAACAGAAAGGGAGAACAAGGAATAACAGACCATGATAAATGATGACCAGATGAGAACAGGAAGAGGCAGAGTGCTGGATAGGTCCC
Organism: Onychomys torridus; assembly: GCF_903995425.1. NCBI lineage: Eukaryota > Metazoa > Chordata > Mammalia > Rodentia > Cricetidae > Onychomys > Onychomys torridus. Next base: position 44,025,822 of record NC_050446.1, on the reverse strand, counting down.
CAAAAATCCACAATGATACATCCTCTGTAGAATGCTGGCAATGGTCCAGAGAAAGCCTGATCTGACCTAGTCTGATGATCAGATGGCCAAACACCCTAACGGTTGTATTGGAACTCTCATCCAATAACTGATGGAAGTGGATGCAGAGATCCTCAGCCAGGCCCCAGGTGGAGCTCCCGGAGTCCAATTGTCAAGAAAGAGGAGGGACTGTAAGAGTGTGAATTGTTGAGTCCAAGACTGGAAAAGCACAGGAACAAATAGCCAAATGAATGGAAGCACATGAATTATGAACTAAAGGCTGTGGAGTCCCCAGCTGGATCAGGCCCTCTGGATAAGTGAGACAATTGAATAGCTTGATCTATTTGGGAGGCACCCAGGCAGTGGGACCAGGACCTGTCCTTAGTGCATGAGCTGGCTGTTTGGAACCTTGGGCTTACACAGGGACACTTTGCTCAGCCTGGAAGGAGGGGACTGGACCTGCCTGTACTGAATCCACCAGGTTGAATTGAATCTCCAGGGGAGTCTTGGCCATGGAAGAGATGGGAATGGAGGGAAGGGGCTGCGGGGAAGGTGGGTGTGTGAGGGGGGAGGACAGGGGGAACCCATAGCTGATATGTAAAATTAAAACACAAATATAATAAATAAAAAAGAAACAAAAGAACTGCCCTTGATCCCTCTGTAAGAACAGGATGTATTCTTAAATGATGAGCCATGTCTCCAGCCCTATTGTTCATTTCTTTAAAGCATGATAATCATAGTAGGGTACAAGAAATATAAAAAATTTATATGTATATATAAAATAGCCATAAGAATATAAAATATCAAAACATTCAGAATCAGACACTAATCACAAGTACATTTTGACACTTTTTTTTTTGTTTTGTTTTTGTTTTTTGACACAGGGTTTCTCTGTGTATCTTTGTGCCTTTTCTGGAACTCACTTTGGAGACCAGGCTGGCCTCGAACTCACAGAGATCTGCCTGCCTCTGCCTCCCGAGTGCTGGGATTAAAGGCATGTGCTACCACTGCCGGGCCATTTTTACACTTTAATTCATTCTCTTTCTTCTCCTTGTGCTTTGCAGCTTATTTTACAAAGGTAAAAATATACTTTAGATGTGAGACCACACTATGCATTTTTTTCTTGTAGCATTATTTAGATGTTATTTTTATCATTTTTTTTTATCACACCACAGACTCAATTCTTTAAAGAACAATTGCTACCATCTTTGATATGCTCCTAAAAGTTTTATAATGTTAAACATTGATTATCATAATCATAGTTTCAGGGTGACCCATTTATCCAACTGTAATACACAAGTTTCCTCAGGAAGAATGATACATCACTTAATATTTTGTTCAAAATGTCTCTAAATACAATTGGCTATGGAGATGACTGTCTATTATCTTGTATTTGACAATATTGTCTAAATGTCTTCACATGTGTTTTTAAGAGGAAGGGTGGCATAGGATATGATGGCAAGTGACAAAGCTTGGAACATTATAAAGAAAAAATATTGCTAATATTTTCTGTGTGAGCTTTGACAGTTAATTTTAATTTGCTAAGTAATTGTTAAACACAGCGCTTGTAAGAACCACAAATCTCCTATTCTCTAGTTTCTATAGGGCAGAAGCCTGGACACAGCTTAACCAGGTTTTATATGTCAGGGTCCCACCAAGATGTTAGTAGGATTCCATCACAGGCATGGATGGGAAAGAAATCAATTCCCAAGCTTCTTTACTGTAGGTACAATTCATTTTCTTGCAGCAAGGGACTGAAGGGTTAGCTTCTTGCTGAAGGCTGTGCTGAGCTCTCCAGTATTACAGTTTCTTGCTACATGGATTTCTTCATATGATGGCTTAATTTGTAGTTATGTTCTTCTTTAAAGCAAGCAAGAGAAAGTTTTTCACAAGATCAGCTCACATACAGTGCAACATGACCATGGGACTAGTACACTCCACTTTTACACTGTTCCTTTCATTGCATGCTGGTCTCAACCTCACTGAAAGACTTGAAGCTTTGAAGGTAAGATCATTGCAGGTCAACTTAGGTTTCACACAAAAAGCTGTGAGTTTTAGGCATTCCACAGTTAAATTATTATGTTTATGGTTTTTAAAAAGTCAATATTTTTATATTGAAGAAATGGGATTACATTTTTAAGACAAGAGTCGAATTAACAAGATGGTTACAGTGTACTATAAAGATAAGAGGAATATGAATAATTTTAATAGACTGTATGCTAGATGTCTATATTAAAAATATGAAATGGCCCTGAAAGAAAAAAATTAAACGCTCACATATTAGAGATTTTTTTCAATTAAAATATATAATGTGTTGCTGTCAGTTCTAAGTTGTAATACAGTTTAATTCACTTCAATTAAATTTCCAGAAGTTACTTGTGTATGTGTGTGCGTGCATGCGCTTGCGTGCATGTATGTTGAATAACTAACCCTACAACATAAATAAAGCAAATCTTGCAAATGAAGAATGACAGTAAGAAATTCACCAGACTGCAGTATTTATTACATGCTACCATAATGGATATAGAGTAGTATTGTCACAAATGAAACAACAGGCTAAAGCCAGAAAATGGCTGGTGCAGAAATATGGCCACACATTTGTGTGTTACCTCACACAAGTGTGCTGTGACAATTAGCACACAACAGGGCAGGTTTGGTCTTGTCAAACACTGGTGCTAAGGCACATAGATTACCACAAGGGTAAATCTAGACTTTTTTTTTTTTTTGGTTTTTCAAGACAGGGTTTCTCTGTGTAGCTTTGCGCCTTTCCTGGATCTCACTCTGTAGCCCAGGCCAGCCTCGAACTCACAGAGACCCGCCTACCTCTGCCTCCTGAGTGCTGGGATTAAAGGCGTGCGCCACCACCACCTGGCTAAATCTAGACTTTATCTTGTATTACAAATAGGAATTATTTCAAATTCACTTGTGGGGTTAAGATCAAGTGTGGAAATATTTTGTCACATTAGAGCTGGTGAATATTCCTTATTCTGAACACTTATGTAAGTTTTATAATTACATATATAAGCACACACACACGCGCGCACACACACACACACACACACACACACATATATATATATTCATCAAAGTCTGTGTATAAATCAATGTAGTAGGTTATTTGAAATAGTCAAATAAAGTTGGAAAAAAAACAAAAACAGTGCAATACAACACCAACAAGAAAACGGATACACAAGTTATAACACAAAACTGCCTTCTACTCAGTTTCAGAAACATACATACTAATGCTATACATGGAAAAGTTTTGTCAAAAGTTTCAAAAATATATTGAGGGAAAATATCCAGATATGAAAGTACATGTGCTGCCTTTCTCCATGTGTGTGAACTTACAGTCACAGAAAAGGAATTTGTTCTAGAAGCCAGGGAGACTGTACCAATGAGGAGTATGGGACCAAAGGGAAGCACTAGAGAAGCTGTCAATGTATATTTTTGGTTTAATTTCTTCTCTAATGGCAGGATAGCTATATAAATATGTAAAATTCAAGTGAGCTATTCACTTGAAATGTGTATGTGTCATTGTATGTAAATTAAGCAGCACAATTCAAGATCCTGTCTCCTGTGTCACTGCTTTATCGGTTCAAGACATAGTCTTTATGGTTGTGCTCAACCTCATTTGACTTACACTGTTCCCACTTTCATTCTTCCAACGTCTTCTTCCTTGTTAGTCTCCAGAGAGTTCCTAAAATAATGGCATTCTTCACTGAGTGTCTGACATCATGCTGTGATTTATCGGTCCTGACAAAGACATGTTGCTTTGGACTCTGATGCTGTGCAAATCATTCTGGCTTTCGAAATTAGCAATCATTTCACCTGTTTGCTGCACTGAGAAACCAAAGAATTGGAGTTGCAGGAACTTAGGCAAGCTATACAAGAACAATCAACTACCACTGGCACAAACAAACATCTTCAACTCATTCCAAGCAAGCTCTTTACAACAGCACCACTCTGAAACAACACCTGCTGGTTGTAAGGTTGGAAGTGGGTGAGAAATCTTTATAGCAAATTTGGGCTGCTGTTTGGTTAACCTTTGAGAATAACATTAGAGTATTTACAAAGATCATGTAGTACTGCCCAGCTGTAAAAATTATAATACTTCTTCTCCAATTACAGTGAATTGTAGCTTTCCTTAGCAAATGTGATAAGATAAGAACATATCCTGAGTGATTCTCTTCAGGCAGTTTCAGCATGGTACTGACAATCTACTGTGCTTGGCACAATGATCACCATAGGAATACCAGGATGGAATTTAATATAGACCTTTCTCATGAATATGGGTTAGTGGGAACAGAGTTATATCCAAATATTTTAGTGTGAATATTGGAACATGTGGTTAAAGACAGTTGGTTTCAGCAAGAGATTAAACTGATTATACTGCTTGAGGCATCTCATTAGAGGAGAAACTGAAATTATGTTATATATCAAAAGCAATGTAAATTTGGTATCCTTTTGGATGACAATTCTCAGAAAATACTTAGTAATTAGAAAAATAGTATCCCTGAATATATCATCAGTCATCCAGAAATTGTGGAGGTTTGAAGAATTTGCAATCTAGAAGAGTAAAATACAAATGCAGAAGTGGAAATAAATGGATCACAGGAAACTTTATAAGCCTTTCATACTAAGTATTAAATGTCTGATATTAAGACTTCCCTTAGTTATAAAATTCAAAGACTAGCTCAGTGGTATTCACTGGCTATTGGGACTATACATTGAACTCCTGTAGAGCGCTTGGACAGCTCCATGTAGCCTTCAGTAGACATCTTTCCCCTCCTTTACAATCTCATTATGGTTTGGAGAATTGACAGTTACTTTAAGTACCATTATGCTATATACATTTTCCATGTAATTCACAAGACCATGGGAAAGATGTTATCTGCTCTGTTTTCAGGCATAACTGTTGCTTCTTCTAGGCTTAATATTGACAGGCTGATGTCAAGACCAAAATATTGTTAATTCTTTTCATCAGTTTTATTTTTAAAGTTTAGTAGGTGGATAGTTTTAGCCTTTCCTTTTATTGATTTATTTTAACTATTTGATAGTTTTTTCTCTCTATCTCTGTCTCTTTCTTTCACTCTCTCTTTGTGTGTGTGTGTGTGAGTGTGTGTGTGTGTGTGTGTGTGTGTGTGTATGTGTGTTTGTGCAAGTGTGAGCACACACATTCACATACACATTTGTCATGGTATGAGTGGATGTCAGAGAACAATTTTTAGGAGTCAACTCTGTCCTTGTAACAAGTGATTTCTATGGATTAAATATGGTTGCCAGGCTTGGTGGGAAGAATTCTTACTAAAGCATCATCTTTTCAGTCCTTATTCTCTAAGATCTCTAGTTTATATAGCTAGATAAAGGCTGGTAAGCAACCAACAAATGCATCTTAGCAAATGTAGACTCAAGATGCACATTCTTATTTTTCAAACATGAGCCCAGTTGCTCAGCCCATTGTGAGTGGCCCTGGGTTATAAAGGAAAGCAGACTGAGCAAGGCATAAGAGCAAGCCAGTAAAAAGCATTCCTCCAAGGCCTCTACGTAAGCTCCTGCCTCCAGATACCTGCCTTGTTGAATTCCTGCCCTGACTTTTCTCTGTGATGGGCTGTTGCTTGGAAGTATAAGCAAAACAGACCCTTTTCTCTTCAAGCTGTTTTTGGTCATAGTACTTCATCACAGCAATAAAAACTCAAATTATGATGGAGAGCTAACTGGGAAAGGTCTTTTGAAAGCTCAAAGCTCACCTTCCAGTTCCCTACCTCCCTAAACAAGATAATACTATTTAATCCTTCCTAAACACTTCAACTAACAGAGGACCAAGTGTTGAAATCTATGAGCCTATGGGGGCATTCTCATTCAGACTACCACAGGAGCTATTCTTACTCTCCAGTTGTCTGTATTCTTGCTGATTTTTCTACATTTCCTAAATTAATTGTAATATTTGGGTTTAAACAAAACTAGTGCCTCTAAAATGAAAAGAAACAAAGATTAAGATATTAAACTTTTTAGCTTGAAAATAGTTGCTGGGAGGTAATATTGAGTGAGTTAACATTGCAAAGGAAAAAAGCCTGTGACATTTCAAGTCATCTTCTCAATCATCTTTGCCTCCAATTATGAGGGGCAACTGAGAGCAGACTTTTGCAAATAAATATTGGTCTTAGGACTTTGAGCTGTGGCTGGATACATTATGATTGGCACACTTTGCCTGCTGGGGCATGAGTAACTGCAGCTTTACCAGACTGAAGATGCATGAGCTACAATTTAGGGATGAGGGAGAACTTTGAGGGGTGGCATTTCTTCTCTCTTGAAGCTTATCCATGTGTAGGCTCTTAGACAATGAGATTGTATATCTTTGGCATAAAGTAAATATTAAAGATAACTCATGTGAGGGAAAGATTCTGAGCACAGCATGAAAAGTCAGAAGAGGTCAAATGAGAACCTGACTCTAGTCTGTCAGATGTGACACTAGTGGTGATGGAAACCTGAAAGACAAAGATTTGCAACCAAGGAAAAAGAGCTTCTTCTGTAGGGCTGAATATAATATTTGCGTGTTTGTTATAGATTTCTGTGGGTGGTCTCTTGTTCTCTGAATGCCACAGTAAGCAGGAGAATTAAACTTATTTCAAACAGCAACAATAACAATGACAAGATTCAGCAGATTGGACTATATCTATTTTAAACCAAAGCAGTTACCTTTCTACAGTTTCAGAGGTCATAGATGTACAGATAATTGGTAATCCAGATTTTAATCATGATCGATTATTTATAGTCAGCACAACAATATCAGGAAAAATTCTACAAACAAATTTAAGGTCATTTATTTTAATATGAATTAGGAGAAAAGATAATTCCAAAAATAAATACTTTGGGGAAGGTTTTCTTCAGTTTCCTTCTTGTTTTATCAGAGCTATGATAAAATACTATGACTGAAAAAATCACACGGAAGAAATTGTTTATTTCAGTTTACACTTCCAGGAAACAGTCCATAACTATGGAAGCTGGGGCAGTAATTCAAGCAGGAATTAACTTTGGGGAGTGGACTCTGCCTACTTGTTCACTTTCTGGCTTGTTCAATTAGCTTTTTTATACAGCTAGGATTGATCTTCAGAGGGCTACTGCCCCACAGTTTCCCAAGTCCTCCCACATCAAACTATCGAGACACTCTTTACTAATACATATGGTCATAGTTTGATGTGAACGAGTGATTCTCCAGTTGGGTTTCATTATTACTAGGCGATTCTACATGGTGTCAAGTTGACAACAGAAACTCTCCAGCATAGAAAGCAATAGTCCTTCCAAGTCTATTTGTGTAATAGTCAAAATCTCAGTATTACTACAGTATACAAACATGGAGTACACACTTTCCCCTGTGTCATTACTCTCAGGGAAGACTATTCAGTCTTTCCCATACGAACAAGAAACACAAATATATCTCCAACTAGTTCAGTATGAACACTGGAACATACAGTTTTTTAAAAAAAATAAAATTTGTTGAAACCAGTGAGCTGATTATGCCAATGAAGCAGCTATTAAAGAACAGTAGTTAAGAGTCCCTAAAGCCATGCCCTCCCAGCTGGTCCCCAATCCCATGGCTGGAGCCTCCTCCCAACCCCAAAAGACTTCTGCCATGTTGGCCCAGGCCAAATCAGCCAGAACAAGTGACTGACCCAATTAACAGCAGATTTGTAAACCCCCCCATTCTGTCCACCATGACCCTTCCACAGCCCAATACCACCCCATCTCATCCATGGCCCTGCTACCACTGGGACCCCATCCCCAATCCCAGAGGACTTCTGCCACTTAGGCACAGAGCACATGCCAGAATATGTAAGTAACATGCCTGTCAGCAGAACTTACCCCTACCTGGACCATGTCCCCCTAAATTGGCCCTAAAGCCACACCATCCCAGCTACTCCCCGACCCCATGACTGAGCTCTCCTCCTGACCCCAGAAGACTTCCGTCAACCTGGCCCAGGCTACATCAGCTAGAATAGGTAAGTGGCCCACCTAGCAACAGAACTGTACCTCTCCCTGGATTATGTAAACCATGATCCTTCCCTAAGCTAAAGCCATCCCAGCAAATTCCTGGTCCTGTTGCTGCTGGATCCCCACTCACAATCCCAGAGGGCTTCCACTACTGAGGCACAGAGCACATCCACTAGAATGGGCCCAGGTCACACAAGCCAGACTGGAAGTCCAGCAGGACTCAATCATATCACAAGGATACTTTCTCAGCTACGTTCATAGCAGCTTTATTTGTAATAGCCAGAATCTGGAAACAACCTAGATGTACCTCAACAAAAGAATAGATAAATAAAATGTAGTATATTTACACAATAGAGTATTACTTAACTGCTAAACTATGACATCAGGAAATTTGCAGGCAAATGGATGAAATTAGAAAAGATTCATCCTGAGCGAGGGAACCCAGATCTAGAAGGATAAACATGGTATGTACTCACTCATAAGTGGATATTAATATAAAGCAAAGGATAAACATGCTACAATCCATAGACCCAGAGAGGCTAGGTAACAAAGGGGGCTTAAAGGAGGACAACATGGATCTCCCTGGGAAGGGGAAATAGAATAGATCTCTTAGTTGGACTGAGGGCAGGTGGGTATAGGAACTTGAGGGATATGGTGGGTGGAGGGGGACAGTGCTGTGAGAGATGACTGGAAGCGGGGTTTACAGAGTTGGGTAGAAGTCTGATGTTAGGGAAACTTCCATGAATCTACAAGGATGGGCCCTGTTAAGACTCCTGGCAGCAGTGGCTGCATAGTCTGAACTGGCCATCCCTTGTGATCAGATTGGTGACTACCCCAGTTGTCATTAAAGAGCCTTCATCCAGTGAATAATGGAGGCAGATTCAGAGACTCACAGCCAAACATTTGGCTGGCTGATCTTGGGGAGTCCTGCAGAAGAGAGAGAGAAGTGATTGTAAGAGCAAGGGGCGTCAGGAACATCACAGCAAACTCCACAGAAACCACTAACATGGCTCATGAGAACTCACAGAATCTGAACCTAAAACTAGGGAGCCTTCATGGGACCAACATAGGCCCTCAGCAAATATGTGATAGTTGTGTAGCTTGGTCTATCTGTGGGATTCTCAGGAATGGGAGTGGGGGCTGTCCCCAGTGCTTTGGTTGGCTCTTAGGAACCTATTCCTCATGCTGAATTGCCTTGCCCAGCCTGAATAAAGGGGAAAGTGTTTGGTCATACATCTGCTTGATGTGCCATGCTTTGTTGAAGCCCATGAGAGGCTGACCCCTTTCTGAGCAATTATGGAAGAAGACTGGATTGAAGAGGAAGCAGATGCTGTGTGCAAGCATAGCCATCATACCCCACCTCAAGGAATCACTGTATATGCACTTATGATGGACCTATAGTTTGAGAAAAATATTTCAAAACTTTAGAAGTTAAAAAATCTTATGATAACAGATATTGTCACCTGTCTATAAACAGGATGGCTTGTTCATGAGAAATGTATTTTTCCATGGAGCCTACAGTTATCAAATGTTCTGTCTTCTACAATGTTTAGAGAAAAACCAGCAGTGACATCTGTCTCTATACAGTATCTGAAAAGCCTAAGTGGACCTTTGTAACATATTTCTCATTTTCCCGTAAACAAATAAGCAAACATTTTTTGAATTATCTTCAAAGAAGATTCTCTAATGTATTGACTGACATATCAGTACTGCCTCTTTAATTAGTATCAAGTTTTGTTTTGGGGAAGTATATGTATCTTCTCTTATTCTGAGCCTGCTGGGCTATGCCATGTCCTTGTCATGCATGGGTTTGACTTCAATACTTTCTAAATCACTGAGGAGTATTCCTACCTCACCTCCCACTGTTAAGCTTTGTCCTGCATACTCAAGGTCACACTTAGCCTGTGATTTCTGTGGCAGCAAATAGAGAACTATATCATGTTGTTTCAAAATCCACAATTTTACTGAAAATGTGAATGTTCTCAAGGGGTACATTCTGCTCCATGTGAGGATGAACCTAAGAAAGTTATTTATGTACATCTGGAGAGAGCTTTGTCATCTGTGTGAGAGGGAAGGTAGATTCCAGCTTGAGAGTTTGATTTGGTGACATCTGACCTTTCTCCTTCAAGACCTTTATTTCTATATGAAAACTGGTTGTCTGTTATTTTAAATGATGATTTATTTTGAAAATGCACCTGCTGGTTAAAAGTCAGTATCAGAAGCCTGTAATGCATCACCTGACTACAAATTCACTTTGAACTCAGAGGTGTGGCATATTGTGAACCAAGAATTGACTTTTACTTAGATGATCCAACCTGAATAAAAATATCTGATGGTTCTCCAAAGAAAAAGAAGTCAGTGTTATTCTATCCTGACAAGGACTTATTAGCAATGTCCATTGTGGAATGAAATGACTTATTTGGAAAAATGTGTAAGTCTTTATTGCTATAAATAAATAAAACTGAATGGAACTCAACTTATCAATAATCTTTCATTGAGGCCTCCTGAGTGTCATACCAACCTTCATGAGCATTATACTTGGTATCTCTACTTGAAACTCAAGGAAAAACAGTTGATTTTACCTTCCACTGTCAAAAGCCATTTATTACAGAATGCTTTCTCCTCACAGCACCCACACTGGAGCTTCGGGTCCTAAGTGACTATTAGTGGCATCTCTGTTTCTCAGCACCATGCTTTTCCTTTTTCTCACCTCCTTCAGCCTCTACCATGATAAGATGGTCTTCCATATAAAAAGAAAACACAACGTTATCAACAAGGAAACTCAGATACTGAATATATTTGAGGGTAAAAGCCTTGTTTTAATTCATTGATGAAGAATACAAAATAAAACTTGATGGGTCAAGCCCAAATATTTCTATGAAAAGTTAAATAGTAGAAGCAATTATAATTGGCTTTATGGATTATAAAAAAAGGCTACTATCTTCAAAGAACATTGAAAAAGAGGGACAAAGGGGGAGAGGGAGAGAGAGAGAGACAGACAGACAGAGGGGGAATTAAGGAGAAAAAAGATGAGAAAGAATTGACTTAATTTTAAAGCTGTATGGGCATGTGCAGGGTAGGCAGTATATGTTTATTATTTACTCCAAGTCATGCATCTTCTGGTTTCACTTTCTCCTGTTTTATGCAGGTTGTTTATGTAGGAGGAGAATTTGGACATTAACATCAGTAAAGCTTTTGATAAAAAAAAAATCCCTCAGCTTCCTAAGAGGAACCTACATAAAGGATTTCTGTACCTGGGAGTCTTTATCTATTAACCATTTCATTTTGATGCAGTGCTGCAGAGAGATGCAGAATATATTTTTACACTTTTCACTATGGCTAAAATAATTTCTCATTTAAAACATGTGAACAATAATGGATTATTGTGTGGTAATTCTGAGATTCCTAAAAGCAAATCAAACAGAATGATGTGTCAGAACATCATGGAGGGGCTTTCTGATCGGGTGGTGACCTTTTCATTAAATGCTGGTCTGCAATTCATGAGGTAGAATACACCAAGTGTTTATGTAACAAGATGAAAGCTATTTCTGAAACTAGCTGTATATTCAGGGCACAGTTTAATAACTCACTGTGGAAAATGGGATAAATATGCATGGAGGAGACGGTGTGTCCTTTGGGAGGCTAGCAGACAGTTTGGTGTCAGACTAACACCAGACGTCAGCCTTTAAAGAATGGTCAATAAAAGGTGTATTAATTACTCACATATATTTCCTGCACAGTTTCAGCAATGTCATCTATCAGGCATAAAGAGTGACAAGACAGGTTGTCCAATCCACAGAAGCTGGATCACAGCTGTAGGAAAGGAAACTTAGCCTGCTCTGACCATATGCAAAGGACTAATGACATCTGATTATGCAGCAGATGAGCAGAAGGATGGCAACTAGACGCAATGTGGACTGAGGAATTAGATGACCTCAAAGCTAATGTAAAATATGTCCATGGCATGAATCGAGGATGCCCAGAGATTCTAGCTCATCTTAACAAGAGGCTTTGCTTACACATTCCCAAGATACTTAATGGCACACATGCTTAGTGCTCTGGTAAAAATTGTGGGAGAAAGGAAAAGACAGCATATGACTTCTGTCTTTTAATTCAAATGAATATTTTTGCAGGGTTATAAAAATAATCCAAATTAAACACTTGGCTTTTATTAATTTAGTAATTTAATTATGTTATCTACTTAGTAATTAATAATTATGCAGGGTAAAGTTTTGTAAATCAGACTGTTTTTTACATGCTTGTCATACAAATAATAACTTTACTGTTTTTACTTGCAGTATTAGGAATCAGTCGCTGGGCCTCCCTATGCTAAGTGCTCTAACAGTGAACTGCAATCCCAGACTTTCATGTTTAAATATTACTTTGAAAATAAATTTTAAAATAAAAACAAAGGGATATGTTGTCATAAGGAAAGGGAACAAAATTATATCACTGAATTAGAAGTGTCAACAGAAACTGAACATGTTTTAAAATTAATTTTAGGCCATAGAAATAAGCTAATAAATGTAAAATGAAGGAACAATATTGCACTTACTCTAAATATATACTTACTAGAGTGGCAAAACTTCAAAACCCTGGGAGCTGAAGATGCTGTTGCATATACAGCATAAAGGAGCTCCAGTCATTACCAGAAGAAACACTATGTGCTTAGAGGTTTTATCATCCACTTTAGAGATCAATTTGATTTTTTTACAAAAGTAAACATACTTGTACAGTAAAATCTCCAACCATGCTCCTTGATGAACTGAAAAATCCATGTCCACAACATTTACAACACAAACTAATTAAAATATGCATGCACAGTATACATTTAACAGAAATGTTCATAGGAGAGTCCTTCATGGTTAAAATAACTTAGAAAAAAGTTCCCCAGTACATTAATTAATAAACTGCATTTATCTTTACAAAGGTGAACAACCCAGTGATAAAACACAATGAGCTACCAAGCAAAGACATCTGTATTGCTAAATGGACAAAGTAAAATATGAAATCTCTATATATAATATAATGTCAAATTCTGGAAAAGACACAACCTGTAGACATGGTAAAAATGGTTTCTAAGGCTCAAAGTCAAAGTGGGATGAACAGGTGAACTTCAAAGGGTTTTGTTGATTTGATGTTGAAAATATTCTGCTTGATTATGTGTACTGGACACAGGCATTACACAGTTTTCAAGGCTCATAGAATGCAGAGTTATTTCTCATGTAAACTGCGAGCTTTAGTGAATGATGACTACTGCTAATGATTTCTCACATTAACAAGTGCGTCACACTGATGTAAGGCAATGACAGAGGAAAGGGAGACAATAGGACAAAGCATATAAAACTCTGTACTGTATAGTGTCTCCTTAAATCTTTTTTTTTGGGGGGGGGGGGTCGAGACAGGGTTTCCCTGTGTAGCTTTGCACCTTTCCTGGAACTTACTTGGTAGCCCAGGCTGGCCTCGAACTCACAGATATCTGCCTGGCTCTGCCTCCCGAGTGCTGGGATTAAAGGCCTGCACCACTACCGTCCAGCTAGTCTCCCTAACTCCTTAAAATAAAGAATGTCAATTATAAAAAAGGAGTTATCAGGATCAAGGTTGTTATGAATAGAAGAAAATCAAAGAATTTGCCTAAAAGCTCAGAAAGACATAAAATAATAACACTGGATAGATGTCTGTATAGATTGTATAGAAGATAAGGAGAAATTACGCAATCAAAATATTTAAATGAGAAACTGCAACCAATCACACTCCAATATGATTCTTTGTCCCTCTACTGATTTCTTATAGTTTCAATGGTGCACTTAACATTTGTGATACATAGATCTTTGCAGGCATATTAATGGTACAATCCTCTCTTATCCCTGGGCATCAGTGAAGAGAGAGATTCTGAGAGTATATTCAGGATCAAAATACAAGTGCAGAAGCTCCCTGGGACATCATTCCAAAGTAGAAAGGCAGGGATTTGGGGTGGTATAGGACAAGAGCACTATAAACTTCTATAGTATGAGGAGGAGGTGAAACAGAGAAGTTATTTACCTGTGTAGAGATTGTTAGAATGCAAAGTCCAATATGTATATCTGTGCGGATACATGTGTTGCAGAAAATAGTAGTTACAGATGCATGGAAACTAGTTTCCAGCAGTGCAGCTAGCTTGTAGAACTTGAAGTATCACTGCAGTGACCAAGAAAATGAAATCCTAATTTATTTCATATTAATTAATTAGAATTGAAATTAGAAGTGTTATTAGAGATGGCTAGGGAATCAGAATTGATTATACAGTTGTGTGCAATGGAAGGCAAGCTTATGAGATTAGGCCTCCAAGTCCACTTCTGTGGCAATTACAGGAGATTTCACAAAGCTCTAGGGTTTCCTCTGCTGGATCCAGGGCAGTAAAGAAGCAATAGAATAATTGGGCAGATCATAAGGGTAGGTGGTGAATGGAAGACAAAGGACAAATACAGATCTGAAGAATGGAGAAGGTAATAAAGTGGCCAGAGTCTTTCCATGAACACCATCACCATGGAAAAGTATGGGCTTAGGAAAGAAGTTGACTTCAGAAAACTTTAGAAATAGGAGTTCGGATTTGGATTATTTGAGGTGTCTAGAAGAACTAGAGGAACTTCCAGCTAGGTGGAAGCTTTCAGAGTAAGTTCAAATTTTATGGACAGGTATGAAACAACCCAGGAAAGTGAGATAAAAATACTTACATTTCTTATAGTTTCCTTGACCTCTCTGGCTCCTACATTCCTTCCTTGCCCTTTCCACAGGATTTCCTGAGCTTTGCCTAATGTTTGGCTGTGGATCTCTGTATCTAGTCCTATCAGTTGCTAGTCTCCCCTTTCCTTCAAAAATCCTAACAGAACTTGATTTTCAGTTCTACTTGTTCACTCCACATAACTCCAAATCCAGTTCCCCACAAAGGAATGTCATAGACTGATGTTCCTCCCTATCCTTGTGTCCAGTGCTTCCAGCCCTTTATGTCTTTATAAAGTTCTTCAGAAGTATTACTTTTTGCATAAAATTACCTATTTTTTAGACTGGAAAATCCATCTATTGTAAACTCTTTCTGCAGATTAAGCAAATAAAAAAAAATAGCCTCCTTAGCATTAAAGAGTAGGGTTTCCAGAATCATACTGTGAGGGTAGACCCTTTTTCATATGTGTCCTCCTCCTTGAAGGGGCTGGAACTTTAAGAAAGACTTACTATACTCATATGTAAAATGGTGTAGTGGCATGTATTAACTCACTGCATCATTATGGTAACAAAAAAAATACAATAATCAGTGTTCTTAGTACATTGCCAACATCCTGTGATATAATTAACTTTATTATGTTTATTTCTGAATGTTTATGTTATTTATTCTGTATTTTAACCACAAATAAATTTTTTTTTTGCTTTTTTTGCTTTTTTTTTTTGTTTGTTTGTTTGTTTTTTTGAGACAGGGTTTCTCTGTAGCTCTGGAGGCTGTCCTGGAACTGGCTTTGTAGACCAGGCCGGCCTTGAACTCACAAAGATCCACCTGCCTCTGCCTCCCGAGTGCTGGGATTAGAGGCGTGCACCACCACCGCCCAGCCCAGAAATAAAATGATATCATTACTTTATGTATTACTTGTTAGACACAGAGGTAACAATAACCAAGAAAAAGGACCCATCAATTTGAGAGAGTATTGGGAGGACATGAAGGGGTGCAGGGTTGTGGTGAGAGGGACATAGGAAGGGTTAGGGGAAGAAAGGGAAAATTGATGTTATTATATTTTAATTAAAAATTAATTTAACAAAACCTACGGAATACCTGTTATTATAAGAAGCACAGTTTCAAAGATGTTAAGAGAGGAGAAGATCCACACACCTTAGTAGGGAGGATGCAGCGGTGTTTTGTCTCTCAAAGTTTAAGAACTGCTTTGATTTCTATAACTGAATAGGGTTCACTCCTAACAGAAACAAGGTGTGAAGTCATATATAAAAACAAGCAGCAAGAATTTTGAGAGCAACCAGTGATTAATAGTAACTATTTTGTGGTCTGGATTCTGTATGTTTATGTAGGTATGGATTCAAATCCATACTCTTAGTTATAGTGTGTGTCTTTGGTAAGTTATTTAACTTCACTACTCTGTACTTAGGCAAAAAATAATGGTAATTCTCTTAATTTATTATTATTGTGTTGTATGTTCATGAGCAGAGAGGTGGTTGTGAGTTGTGCACTCTATTTTTGCCTGTAGAAGACGTAGGGCAACTGATTCACAGATCTTGGTTTTTTCATTCCACTGTTAGGTGAGTTCCACTGACCTAGCTCAGGTTACCAGACTTGTACAGCCAGTGCCCATATCTACTGGGCCATCTCTCCAGTACTGCAAGATGGTATGAGAGAAATGCCCATGAAGCTTTGACTATAATGCCTTCCACAAATGTTTAGTTGTCAGTAAAGATTAATCATAAAACATGTTGGCAGTCCAGGATCTCTTCTAGGAGTCCATGGTGATCCAGGGATAGTACTAGGCAATGCATTCAGAGACGAGCTCAAACCTTCAGGGCTACAGCAGACATGTGATAACTTCAAAGGAAAGGGTGGACTTGAGATGCACGCCAGCAGGCATTCAACAGCTAGCCTTTGTTAACAGTACTGTACACACATTAGCACCTCAGGCCTGGAGCTTCCTGATCTGACTTTAAACCTGATTATTATTTTTTTTACAGGCTCTGTGGTAGCTGTGTGCACGTTGATGGTTGTAAGACTAAAAATGTGTTTATGTGGCTCTTCTTGAGACAACTTGTGAATTTTTTTCCTATAAGAATTTCATCAAAAAGAAAAGTAATGAAAGCAAGAAAGAGTGACTCGGGAAGAAGGGACTTGGAAGAAAAGGGGCATAAGAGGGGGTATATATACATAAATTTAAATGAACAAATAAAAAGTGAATAGCACTCCTCAACTCCAAAATAAAGATAAGAGAAACAGTGAAATCTACATACTTTATCTTGAGTAAAAGTGACACTTACTCAAGGTTAAAAATCAGAGGATTTAATTTCAATGTGTGTTCATGATGTTTTTACAAATGGGGAATAAACTACACTGCACCCATTATGATGCATTACCATGCTCTAGGGCAACTAGTCATGATATCTAATAAATGACTTATACTGACATAAAACAAGTTAGTACACTATTAAGCATCATAAATCATCATATGCAGTGGTTGTTGCAGATGAGAAGCATTAATGGAGCTTGAATTTGTTTCAGGTGTTTGGAACGCCTTGCACTCACACACCACTACACATTAAGCATGTAAAGAAATAACTTTCCCAATAGAAAACTGTGTTAACTATCTACTTCCCATACAACATGTACTGAGCCCTAGACGTGTTGAAATAAAGGTACCTCAAGCTTCTGAAAGCTGCTTGACTTCCAGGATGAATTGCTGTACTTGCTATTTGGGGGTCTCATCTATTCTGAAATGTCAGTGCTTGTACTACACTCCATGCTAAACATCCTTTGTTTTAACAATGACAAAAGATTACAGATGTCTGTGTTCAGATAAATGACTCAGTGTGAGGCTCAAAAAGGAGAGGCTAGAAAACGTCTTTGCTGTGTCGATGCTGGGATTTCCTTGACAACAAAGGAGAACAAAGTAAGCAGTATAATGGAGGAAGCTGGCTGCTCAAGGATCTGGCATCCAAACAGAGGGAAGACAAATTGTTCTGTTCTCCCCTCTGCCCTTTCTCTCTTGCTTTCTCACTCTCTTCCTCCTCCTTCCCCTCTAGCTGTACACACATGGCATATATGTGAATATAAATGCATGTGCTTGGAGAGGTCAGAAGACAACCTTGGGCATCATTTTCTTAAAGAGCTGTCCACCTTACTATTTGAGATGGTTGTTCATTGGAACCCAGAGCTCATGATGGGAAGCTAGGCTGCCTGCCCAGAAATCCCTAGGAATCCTCTGTCTCCACCTCCCTAAATCTGTCTTTTGGGGTGTTTTCTGAGGACCGAACTCAGTCAGCTACCTACACTTACACAGCAAGCACATTCTGGCTGAGCTTTCTCCAGCCCCAGTTTTCTATATCATTAGTTGCTGTGGATATTGATCTATTGATCACTCTGTATGCTGCGAATGTGTTGCTCTGATTTGGTTGATAAATAAAGCACTGATTGGCCAGTAACCAGGCAGGAAATATAGTATGGGCTGGACAAGCAGAGAGGAGAATTCTTGGAACGGGAAGGTTGAGTCAGGAGATGCTGCCAGCTGCTGCCATGAGAAGTAAGACTTAAAGTACCGGTAAGCCACAAGCCATGTGGCAACTTACAGATGAATACAAATGGGTTAATTTAAGATATAAGAACTAGATAGCAAGAAGCCTGTCACAGCCATACAGTTTATAAGTGACATAAGTCTCTGTGTATTTACTTGGGTCTGAGTGACTTGGGCTCAAGCAGGATTGGAGATCACTCTACTACAATTTAGTATCATTCTAAACATTAATGTGATTATTGCTTAGCCAACAATAATCAAAGATTTCCCATGTCCACACTTGCACCTTCTTTTATGGTCTGGGATTGAGGAGAAGATCTCATACTCAATTTGGTTGCCATGATGCTTTAGTTTCCCCTAACCTGCTAAAGTGACTCAGTCTTTTCCACATTCTTGTCATATAGAAAGATCTACGGTCACTTTTTTTAATAGAGTGACAACTCTATTGGTTTATCTGATAATTTTGTTTTAGGGAATTGCAAGCAAATGACTGTAATGAGGTTCTGTCATCAGGATGCATCATGTAGGCGACAAATCGTGCTAGTGTTGACATTAACTTAAATCACTTGGTTAAAGTGCTTTCTTCCAGATTTCCTTGTTAAATGGGCACTTATGTGAGAAGTGTCATAGAATGAATTTCCACGTTGACGTTCAGGATGGCTTTAGGATTACTGGTGGGCTTTCTGTGGTGGATTTGTAGGCTCTCTGGAATGGCATCTCCACTGCTTTTGGATTCAAAGACCATAATTAATACCTCAATTTCCCCTATCAAATCACCCTGATGATCTGAAGTTTTTAATTCCTCTGTTTCATTAAATTCTGATGCTGATAAGATTCTAAGAATAACTTGGTAGAGTCTGAATATCAGTAATGAGAAGACAGTGAATAGGAATAATCTTCCTGGGCCATAAGTAAATAAACCTAATTGATAAATAATAGAAGTTAGATGACCATTGGGGAAAGACAGAATGAGCACAGGATGAGCTCTAAACGGGGGTGCCAGCATGGGTATTTTTTTTAACAGGGGGGTAAAAACACCCACCCTTCTATGTCAAATAGAGCCCATTTGTGAACTGATGGCAATTTTCCCAGCTGAAATCAAGTCATTGCTCTTTAACATCCGTTATGTTTTATTGGAACAGCATCCTTTAGTAGCGTCATATTGTGACTGGATATTTCATGGTGACACACAAATGAGAAGAGATGGCAGCTGTTTTCTCTGGAAGCCCTACAGGCCTTGAAAAATGAGTTGTTGGGTGTTTTCCAGTTACTATTTCAACTAAAATACAATAGCTCACAAAAGGTAACAATAGGTAGCAAAATAATAAACTCATCAACAGATAAAAAGAACATAAATGAAATTTTGCATTATTTTGAAACAACAAAAGAACTACAACATAAAAAAAAAAAGCTTGGCTGTGTGGTGGTGGCACGCACCATTAATCCCAGCACTTGGGAGGCAGAGGCAGGCAGATCTATGTGAGTTCCAGGCCAGCCTGGTCTCCAAAGCGAGTTTTAGGAAAGGCACAAAGCTACACAGAGAAATCCTGTCTCAAAAAACAAACAAACAAACAAACAAACAAACAAACAAAAAAACCCAAAAGACCCAAAAAACAAAAAACAAAAACAAAAAACAAAAAAAAGAAAAGAAAAGCTTTCTAAAATAGAACACAGTCTATGCAGCTGATCCATGTGTTTTTGTTGTTGAGATCTTGGTTTAACTTAGGATGTGTGTGTGTGTGTGTGTGTGTGTGAGAGAGAGAGAGAGAGAGAGAGAGAGAGAGAGAGAGAGAGAGAGAGAACATAACAAACACTCTCATATTTAATTGAATTTGAATTTTGAGTTCCTGAATGACAAGGACTTTATTAACTGGTAGGGAAAATGTCAATGACAGACATATCACTGTCTAAGTTTTGAGTAAGCTTTAGAAACTACAATTTAACAAATTACAACATGTAGTTTTATCATCTCAAAATAGGGTTGTCTATTTTGCTGGAAAGTTTTATAAGTATCTGCCCATTTCACCCACTTACTACTCAAGGGGAAAGTCTTCTAAATGGGACCTTTCTAACCTAAGAACAATGTCCAGTTAAATGTGAAATCAAAACTCTTGCCAAAAAGAGCCCCCCACTCATTCCAGTTTGTTTCATTGTTATTACCCCAAAACAACTTGGGGAGGGACAGGGGAGGCTTTATTACATTTTACAGCTTACACGTGAAACCAAAGCAGGAGCTTGGAGACACAGAAGCAAGAACTGAAGAAGAGACCATGAAAGAATGTTGCTTATTGGCATGTTCTCCATTCCAGAGGAACTTACCCAGGGGTGGCATTTCACAATATAAACTCAGCCATTACATTAATCAAACATTAATCAAGAAAATCCTTCACAGATAGAGCCACAGGGCCATCTGATGGAGGCAACTCTTCAATTGAGGTCCCTTTTCCTCAGTGACTATGGTTTGTGTTACAGACAAAAGCAAATCAGCCCAACTAACACCTTGTAAATTTGATACATAAACACAGCATCATTAAACCATAACTTTCTTTTTTTGTTCTTGCCAAACCTCATTATAATATCACAATTTTTTTTCATGACAGGGTTTCTCTGTGTAGCTTTGTGCCTTTTCCTGGAACTCACTTGGTAGCCCAGGCTGGCCTTGAACTCACAGAGATCCGCCTGCCTCTGCCTCCCGAGTGCTGGGATTAAAGGCATGCACCACCACTTATCACAATATTAAAACAGCACAATTTTTAAAAATCACAGTCTTTAAAATTTTAAACAATTTAAAATTTAAAGGTGTCTTTAAAAATCCCAAGTCTCTTCACTGTGGGCACCTGTAAAATTTAAAAAAAGTTATATATTGTCTCATTTCAAGAAGGAAAAACCAGGCAATAAGAGCAACCAGATCAAAGCAAAACGTGCCATCTGTCAGTGTAAATAACTCAATGTATGATGTATGATACTCATTCATAATCTTCTGGACTCCAAAGGGCTTGGGTAGCCTTTGTCTCTGACTTGCCATCCAGAGCATACAGAACTTATCTCACAGGCTCAGTTCACCCCCATTCCATACTTGCCACTATCCTTAATTGCCACCCAGCGTCCTAACATATCTAATATCCTTGATCTCCAACATGAAAGACACTACAACTTCAGGTCTTCTATCTTTTTAGGGATTCTAATCATGCTTAATGGTGCCAAGTCTTATTTTTTTTTCATGACCCCCTTCAATCCCTCAATTCAGGACACCAAAACCAGTACCACATGGGGGATTCCTACACATTACCAAGTTTGGCCAACAGCTTTAGATGCAGCCTTGGCCCATCTGGATCATACCTTCTGCATGCTGACCCTGAAGAGGAAAATCTTCCCAGATGATTTCACCTAAATGATATTCTCTTATTAATCCCCAATAAATTTTCAGTCCTGTAAACCAGCATCCTTTATCCCTGCATAGGAAGTTTCACATCTGCAGATTCTTAAATACACCACACAAAGAACCCTAACAGAGTTGTTGAGGGACTTTCAAAACTGGTTTCTTTGCTCTCAACATTATCTTCCAAAATTCCACAGTAAGCTCTGAACACTCAATGAGTTTACCAGTCCAAAACTCAAAAATTCTCGGATTTCATCCCATGAAACTGGCCAAACATAAAAGCCATACAGTCAAATCTAACACAATGCCCACTCTCATATCAATTCCTAAATAGTTCACTTTCTGTTACTGGGATAAACACTATGACCAAAAGCAAATTGATGGAGGGGCTTTTTAAATGTTACATTCCGTTGTCCATCATTGAGAGAAGTCAAGGCAGGAGGAGCCTGACATCGTAACTGAAGCAGAGACCATGGAGGGCTGAGGGCTTCATCCTTATGGCTTACTTGGCTTGCTTTCACATACAACCAAAAACCACTCACACAGGGGCAGACCATCATCCACAGTAGACTTAGTCCTTCCCCATCAATCATTATTCAAGACAATGTCCCACTGACATGTTCACAGGCCAACCTGGTGGAGAGAATGTCTCAGTTGCAGCTCCTTTTTTCCCCATTGACTCTTTTTCTGTTAATTTGTCAAAAACTACCCAGCACACTACCTTTATAAACCTCAGTATAACTGTCTTCCTTTACAAGTGAGAAAATGGAAGTCCATTGAGATTATATTTCCCTAGGGCATATAAGGAAATATCTAGGATAAGATCATGTAAGAATTTGTTAATTTTATGCTACTTTGGTGCCATTTTTAAAATTTTATTACATCTTCTTAAAGACTTCTCCTTTAGGTCTTATACTACTTTATGTTCACAAAAATTCCATACTGTATAATTTGCTCATTTTATATACATGAAGATTAGGAATATTGAAGTAAAATTTATCATTCAAGTTTACGCAATCAAGAAGCTACTAAGACAAATATTTCAACTGACCCTTTATCATCAAATATGCTCCTATATGTTATGCTTGAATGAAAATTATCAACCTGTACAATACCCTGCCTAACCAGGAGGGAAATAAAACTTAAAACTTAAAACTATACTTCAGCTTTATGATAAAATGATTTTCCCATTGTTCAGGCAAATAAATACATTTTACTTCTTTAAATACCTCTATATTTATTCTCAAGAAAAGAACATTCTCTTCATGTTTTAAAAAATCTGTTTGATAATTTCATACATGAGTATAATTTTTTTGATCCAGTTTGTTCCCCACTCTCTCCTCCTTCAACTCCCCTCATACACTACTCACTACAGTTTCTTCCAAATTTCTTGGACTGTTTTGTAAGCCCAGCTATTCAGGGTTTCCATCATTGCCATGGATAGATGGCCATCCACTGGAGTTTATTACTGTATTTCCAAACACACTGATTTTTAATTTTAAAAATTTCAATGTTTATAAGCATTTGGTGCACATATTTTAGTAATAATTTTCAAGTTTTGAAAATGTTTATCCTGTTAAACACTTTCATTGACTGACGGCATAATGCTTGTAAAAAATTATTTCACAAACATTGGTGAGAAGGCATTCAGTGGATCAGAAGGCTATGTCAGAGGTGTCAGTCTTAGAAGGGGAACCAAGCTTTAAGTACCCACATATCTGGGGTAACAAGTAAGTTCAAACTACTAAGAAAGTGATTTTGTAGCGTAAGCAAAAGTTGGGAATTCTGATTCACCTATGTGTTCAAGTGCTCCATTTCATTCACAACTAAAATGTAGGTGATGCCAGATTTGTCATTAAACAAAAACAGATGCTTTGATCATTGAACTGAATGAAAATAGATAATATTGGATGGCATTGATCATCTTTGATTAGACATTTAATAATTGGTGTGCCTATAATTTCATAGTCTCATTATTTTCTTGTCTTCTTGTTTTCTCCCATACCCCCAATTGTAGAATAGATTTAATCAGTACATTCTAAGGCAACAGCATGGCCAGTCTATACCAGTGGAGTGTTCTATGTTAAGTTTGTTTCCTGTTTGAATGGTCTTTGTCAAGAGTCCAGGGCCTAAATAAATGATAGAGACAGACTCTGTTCAATAGTAAGTAAACTCATCTCAATTCTTCCATTGAATAGTTTTAAGGAACAATTACAGCTGTGCATTGAAAACACAGGGAGTCATTAAGCCACATAATGAAATAATCAGATTGTTTACCATTTGAGGCCCAGGAGACTCTGATGAAATGAAGTCAAGATTGATTAACTGAATCCCAAAAATGTTCATTACCCATGGGAACAAACAGAATGCTGCAGATCTTTCAGTAAGCAGTTTTGAGGGCTTCATCCTTTCAGTCCTGTGGACATCAAGTAGGGCCTTTGAAGAAGAGGGAGAGGGAAGGAAGTCCACCTCCCTGCCATTCTGCAGATAAGCCTAAAGAAATGGCTAGTCTGAGGTGAGTGAATTTCATTTAAATTATTTTATGTATTTTCATCAAGATCTACATAAGTAGGAATTGAGACTCATGCCCCTCATATGCTTCTTTGTCTTCGAATGTTCATTTCTAAAATGTTTTAGATCCCCTTTTGGAATACAGTTTTCTACAACTGTCACCATCACAATTCTCCGTGAAGTTAATTGTGTGAACTCCTGGTATCCACAGGACTGTGCTCTGGCTGCAGAGTCCAGGGTGGAGTTGTTTTCTTCTGCTGTTCCCTGGGGAGCCACCTGTGATCCAATAGTCACAGTCCTCTATTATCACAACTTCTCATCTTCCCTTTCATCTGGCTCTCCTGAACCTTTCATATATATGTAAGAAACCAATTTATTAATCCAGAATTATGTGGAAAGTCTTAGTTTCTCAAGATCCTTAACCACATTTGCAAAATCCCTAACATCATGTCAGGTAGCAAAGCTTCATGCTTTGGAAAGTAGGATGTAAATGTGCTTGGGGGATGATTACCCTCTCTAGCTTACTAACTACCGTTAGTGTTATTACATAAATCTAAGTGAAGAATAAGACCAACTGCATCCACAAAAGTTGTGAAATGGAACCTTTTTTGTGGGGTCCTGCTTCCAAATGTGTTAACTCATAATACATTGAACTCTTAAATTACTTATTTATTGTAGTGTGGGAGGTGGGCTATATGCATCATGACACACTTGTGGAGATAAAAGAACAAGTTGTTAAAGTAGATTCTACTTGACATGTGGGTTATGAGAATCCAAGATTATTATTCCTTGTGGCAAGCTAGTCTACCCACAAAGCCATTTTTCCAGCCCTCATTTTCTTTCTTTCTTTCTTTCTTTCTTTCTTTCTTTCTTTCTTTCTTTCTCTCTTTCTTTCTTTCTTGCTGTGGATATCGCTCTGTGTAAATAAAGTTCTGATTGGCCAGTGGCCAGGCAGGAAGTACAGGCGGGACAAGAGAGAAGAGAATTCTGGGAAGTAGAAGGCAGGAAACAGACACCGCCAGTTGCCACCATGAGAAGCAACATGTAAAGACACTGGTAAGCCACAAGCCATGTGGCAAAGTATAGATAAGCAGAAATGGGTTAATTTAAGATAGAAGAAGTAGTTAACAAGAAGCCTGCCATGGCCATAAGTTTGTAAGCAATATAAGTTTCTGTGTGTTTACTTGTTTGGGTCTGAGCGACTGTGGGACTGGCCAGTGAGAGAGATTTGTCCTGACTGGGCCAGGCAGGAAAACTCCAACAACAACAAATGGTGCCCAATGTGTTGGCAAGAGTTTCCACCTAAAACCTGAGAAAAAAGATTCTAAAACGGAGCTAAAAACAGCTTCCAAGTTGTCTCTCTCAAGTTAGCAGCAGCCTGCTGGTTTGAGCTACTATGGCGGGTTCCTGGCTTGTGTGGCTGACCTGCAGAGTGGAGGGAATGAGGAATCTACAAGTGGTACTTTACTCTGCTGCATGGTGGACTTAGCCTTTGCTAGATTTAAAAAAAAAAAAAAAAAAAAAAAAAAAAAAAAGGTTTCTGGGCTATGCACTGCTTTGATAGAACTGCTTCTGATAGTTGATGGCTCCAGACCCAGAGCTGGCGGTAAACTGTACCACCGCCATGTTGGGAAGCTGAGGTGGGTGGAGCCAGCAGCCACAGTGGCATTTCAATCTTACAAAGATGAACATTACACAGAGAATCTGGTTTATGTTGTCTTTGGGATTTTTAACTGCAGAAAAAGATTTGATCATAAAAGCTGTTGAGTTAAACAAATATGTAAATTTTAAAGGTACCTTGACTTCAAAATTTGGATATAAGGATATGTTGCTTTGGAAAGGAGTCTCTGCTTTTGTTTCCACAGAAAGCCAGAGGCTGTGGATTTGTTCCAGATTAAGATACATCAGGTTTGATCAGCCAAGACCACCTGAAAGGTCTCCAATGACACCATGGCCCAGATGATCTGACATCCAGAATGGTTTCAAGGCAACTGGCTCAGAGGTTCACCCTAATGGACTACTCCATAATCCTAAAATTTTCTTTGTGTCCCCAGAAGATACAGTGCCCACCTCCAGCAGGAAGTAGTAAGAGAAACTACGCCCACATTCCCAAAATTATCAAGCTGGCTTTGGAGATGGAATTGGCTCACTCCTTCTCTAAACCCAGACATATTGCTAAAAGAAAAGATTAGGAGATTCTTGTGTCCCAAATCAGAAGAGCCCTCTGGTGTGGGACAGAGAAAAACCAATATTTTTCTTTAGAGTAGATTGATTATAAACACAATCTCTTTCTAAAGAAGAAAAGGGGATATGATATAGATATAATAGCATAAAAGGTTAGTTTAAGGAACTTACTTCTAAAGAGCAACAACTTGTTTAAAATGTTTTACATTGGTATAGATTTTAGTCTATTGATACAAACTTAAAGTTAATTTTGTTATACTATGTGTATATTTCTAATCGTGTTTAAGGTATTATGTTTGTATAGCTCATTTTAAATTGTAATGAATAATTAAAAATAGATTAATAATTGATCATCTATGATAATCATACTCATAACCATGTTAGTTAAGTCTTCTAGGTATACATAGAGATATTTCAGACAGATAGGTAATCTTCAAATACTTCAAAGACCTTCAGAATATGGCATTTAAATAATTTTAGAATTTATACTTTCTGGACAGTGAGACATGTCTGCTCCTGGCAACACCGATTTACTTCAGAGATGAGGATGGGCATTGAAGACACTTCATATCTTATCTTCACCTTGGCAAAAATAGCCATTTGGACAAGAAACTGTTCTTGCCTGGACTGCTTGATCGATTCGACATGCAGGACCCATAGAAAGGTGACCACTAAACATTGCTTGACAAAATGGTCCTTCAGGTTCCTTCTTCACAGAGGAAACTGCCAGACATTCTACAGGACACTGAGAGAAGTGACCAAGAGACTCTAGCCCTGTGGGCTGAAGACAAATGCCCCAACTTTACAAAGGAACATTAGGTGACTGTCCAGGCTGCCAGCTGTCTCTGTCTACTCTTGCAAGACTCCTGAAAAATGCTTGCATCCTTCTCCCAGTTCTCAGGTAATATTATATCCTTCTGAGGTCTTTGATGTGGTTGAAGACTAGATAGTTATAATTTTCTCAGTTATGATAAAGGACAAGTTAGATATAAAACCTTAGACTCACAAATATAAGATAGATAGGATATCTTCTTTAATATTGTACTTGTAATTCTTGCTTGATAATTGTTTTGATATATGTAATTTTACTATGTAAAAGTTAAAACCTTCCTTAAAAAAAAAAAAAAAAAGAAAAGGGGTAGTGCTGTGGATATCGCTCTCTGTAAATAAAGTTCTGATTGGCCAGTGGCCAGGCAGGAAGTATAGGCGGGACAAGAGAGAAGAGAATTCTGGGAAGTAGAAGGCTGGAGAGAAATACCGCCAGCCGCCTCCATGAAAAACAAGATGTAAAGACACTGGTAAGCCACAAGCCATGTGGCAAAGTATAGACTAACAGAAATGGGTTAATTTAAGAGAGAAGAAGTAGATAACAAGGAGCCTGCCATGGCCATACAGTTTGTAAGCAATATAAGTTTCTGTGTGTTTACTTGTTTGGGTTTGAGCAACTGTGGGACTGGCCAGTGAGAGAGATTTGTCCTGACTGGGCCTGGCAGGAAAACTCCAACAACACTTTCTTTCTTTCTTCCTTCCTTTCTTCCTTTCTTTCTTTCTTTCTTTCTTTCTTTCTTTCTTTCTTTCTTTCTTTCTTTCTTTCTTTCTTTCTTTCCCCCTCTCTCTTTTTCATTCTTTCTTTTTTAAAAATACCATCACTAAAACTCAGGAGGCAGAGCTGAGTTGGTCTAATTCTCAGGCCATCCAAGGAGAGTACGACCCCATTTAACAGGCAAGTGTCCATAGATGAATGCATGACACCTCACGAGACTGGATAAATGGTAAAGTTCATCAGAAACATGTAAAGAATAGCAAATGTTTGTTGTCTGAAGCTCATAAATTTGAAGTAATTTGTGACAAAGCAAGTTCTCAAATATAATATGGTACTGAAGATGTACTATTCTTCTTAATCTTATGACATATACTTAGAACTCCTAACAAGCTCCCTCTACTTCCATTCTGCAATATTTATTTGTGATGATACTCTTTGAATTGGTATCATTAAGTTAGAGTCTGTCCCATACACATAAAATATTCAGGTTTAAGGTCAGTTTATGTTTCTTTAATGGGGTATTTTATAAATTCTAGGCTGAGATTGTATCTGAAAATTGTTAACATAGCAACAAATAAAATCATTTGGATAATTCATTGTTTATTTTTCTATTGTTTTAAATTAGGATACATTATTTTAAAGTAAGGTTCTGCAGCAGAAGGAAATTATAAAGCACAGATATCTCTCTTTAATGAGCTTCCATGTTCATAGAAAATTATATGAACTGTGAAGATAATATTAAGCTGCTCCTAGTACTTTATTTTCTTACTAAGAAATAATTTTTAAACTAATCTACAATCAAATGAACACTTAAATAAATGAGACCCATTTTCCATATATTTATTGAAACTGTTTTAGAAAAAAACTATTTGCATATACAGATATACTGTGTATGTTACTTTTACATATATGTGTATATATAATAACTCAAACATTCCAAATTTTGTAGATTTTCATTAAACTGCAACAAACTCTTGGTTATTTGAAACCAAGTGCCTATAGCTGAAGCATTTCCTTCTGTAGCAATGCTAAAATGCATTTGATTGTTTCTTATCGCTGAAATAATTTGCTAGTTGTAAACAATTTTCTATATTTGAAATTACTTTTAGTCCTCACATTAAATGTCATAAATATTGAAGAACTCTCACCACATCATCAGTATTCTAAGACTCTCTGTAAATATGTGTCAGAGTTACAAAGTAGCTAGAGATTTTGCATGATTTATGCAAATAAAAATTATCTCATTACTTTATAATGACACCTAATAATATAAAGTGTTGACAAGAAGAAAAAAGGACCTACAGAGACAAAGCTTGAATTGTGTGTATGTTATCACTATGCAAAGGGTAAAATATCCAATTTCAAATTTAGTTGGACTAGAATTGTGCTTACATGCCTAACAACACATCAAAATGTTTCTCTTATGGAGAGCAATTTAATTCTTAATTGACTTATCATTTCCTCTCCTTACCACATTGTTATAGAAGCAGTGGAATTTGTTAGGAAAGAAAACGTTGCTAACATTCTTAGCTGCTACTATGTAATGACTTTAAAACACATGCCATCTGTGGATGAAAGACTTGTAAAGGCACAATTAATCCATCATGAACATATAGAAATACTGGATTATGAGATGGTACCATAGAATAGTTTAAACACATTATATGAGATGTACTAAATAGATCATAGTTTTCAAAAAAAAAATCATGATATTCATGTATTTCATTTTGTTATAATTATTTTTGAATACTAGGTGGCAAGCCCTGTACTATGATGAATAGCAGTACTTTAATATTTTAACCAGAATATGTTATTAATACTTCATTTCTCTATTGTTAAGAACCTACAGCTCAGCTAGGCGGTGGTGGCATGTGTCTTTAATCCCAGCATATGGGAGCTAGAGGCAGGTGGACCTCTGTGAGTTCAAGGACAGCCTGGGCTGCAGAGTGAGTTCCAGGAAAGGCACAAAGCTACAAAGAGAAACCCTGTCTCAAAAAACCATAAATAAATAAATAAATAAATAAATAGATAGATAGATAGATAGATAGATAAATAAATAAATAATAAAAAAGGAACCTACAGCTCATCCAGATTGTAATAAATATGTAAATATGTATGTATATGTAAAACTTTTGTACATTTGGCCACTTTTCCATTAATTATCTCAGAGATGTGCCCTGAATTATTACATTAGAATCAAAACTGAGTGAACATTTTGTTGCTTTGTTGAGTTTATTAAAGTAAAATAAATAGCACCATTATAATATATTCAGTGTATTGCAGTTTCTTGTCATCCAACTAAAAGGCATAACCAAAGTAGAAACAAAAAGGATCATATTCATAGGAATATCACGTGCTAAGAAAATTTTCTTCTTGTTGTCTTATTGTTCTATCTAGAACTCCAAGCATTATATTGAATAAATGTGGAGAAAATAGACAGCCTTGTCTTGTTCCTGAATTTAGTGGGATTGCTTCGAGTTTCTCTCCATTTAATTTGATGTTGGCTATTGGCTCGCCATGTCTTGCCAGCTAAGACTCCTAGTAATGATAGATATGTAGCCTGAACTGGCCATCTCCTGTGTCTAGGTGAGACTTTTAGTAGAGGGATTGGGGATGCCTTCCCAGCCACACAACATTTGACTTACAGTCTGGGATGTACAAGGTGGGATGGGGTGGCTGGTGGTATTATGAGTTTGTAGAGATTGCAGGAGAGTGCAACTAATGACTGGTCCAGCCTCAGACCCACACCATGATAGACAGCCCATTGTTTATACTACCTGGAGTTCCAGGACCCAGATGCTGGATGGCCCAGAGACCTGGAATAGAGCTAAACATGACTGGAGAAAAAAAAAAGGCAATTTAATGATGCCTAATGATATTCTACTACACTAATAGATTGATGACTACTTCAATTGTCATCAGAGAGTACTCATCCAGTAACTGATGGAAACTGATGCAGACACCCACAGTAAAGCATTGGGCTGAGCTTGAAGAATCCTGCTAAAGATAGGGAGGAAGTGTTGTAGAAGCCAGTGGAGTCATGGACATCATAAGGAAATCCATAGAAACTAATCTGGGCTCATAAGAGCTCACAGAATCTGAACCAACAGCCAGGGGACCTGCATGGGGCTGACCTAGGCCCTCTGCACAAATGTGACAGCTGTGTAGCTTGGGATCCTTGTGGGAACCCTAGCTGTGGGAGAAGGGGCTATCCCTAATGCTTTTGGGAATCTGTTCCTCATACTGGGTTGCCTTACCCAGCCTTGATATAAGGGGAGGAGCTTAGTCCTATCACAACTTGTTTTGCCATACTCTCATTGGAGGCTTGCCCCTTTCTGAACAGAAACAGAGGAGGAATGAATTGTGGGGGTAGGCAGGGGAGGTGGAGGAGGATGAGAGGAAAGAAGGGAGAAGAAACTGTGGTCAGGATATAAAATAAATGAATTAAAAAAAATAAAATCTTTAAAATAGAGTTCAACATGTTGCTGCATCATCTTGGGGAGATCCTCTATTTTCAACACAACCCCACAAATATAACTTCCTATCATTTGTTGCCATTAAATCAGTCACTTGATATTTAAGAAGCACAGACTAATGTAAGTCCAAATAGGAAAACTAGGATCAGGGGCTGTGGAGACACCTCAGTCAGTAGAGCAGTGGTCCTCAACATTCCTAATGCTGTGAATGTCTAAAATAGTTTTTCATGCTGTGGTGACCCCCAAACAAAAATTATTTCATTCTACTTCATAACTGTCATTTTGCTACTATTATAAAACATGATGTAAATATCTGGTTGCAGAATATCTGATATGTGACCCTCCAAAGGGGATGTGACCCCAAGGAGGTTGAAAATGTAGTAGCATGAGAATCTGAGTGTGCTTGCTGGTCATTCAGAGGTGGAATCCAGCAGATTCTCGTGATGACTCTCCTAATTTCCTAGGCCTATGAGAATATGTCTCAAAAGACAAGGTAAATAACTCCCGAAGAATGACACCCAAGCTACACTTCTTATTGCATGCATGTCTCCACACACATAACTATGTACACACACACACACACACACACACACACACACACACACACACACACGTGTGTGTGTGTATAAACATAAATTAAAGAAAAGAATAAAAATATTAATAAAAAATATTTTGACAAGGATTATATTTTTAGAATGCCCTCAATGAAAACTAATTATACACACACAAGAGTAGGATTATAGCTTCATGACAAATATCCTTAGGTAAAACCTCTAATACAAAGCATGGGCTTTACTTCCAGATGGGACGCCAATATCACATGCTTATTCCTAATTAAATTCTCTTGTAAATTGTCTGATGTATAAGCCTTAACATGTATAATATCTTTCACTAATTTAGCCTCAAATAATAGCTATTTTATTTGAACATGGAAATAGAAAATGTAGTTATTGTACACAATACTGCTCATCCTATTTTCTTTCTTTGATTAAAGACCCCTTTAACTAATAGACTCATTCCATATGGCATTGTACATGATCATAATCCACAATGAACAATCATTAAGTAGCAAAAAAATTCAGATTCAGAATTTAGTAACATGAGAATATTATACCTAATTTTCTATGGTGAAAAAGTAATGTAGGAGATTAAAACTTATTTGTAGGGTCAATGTTATTCTGTTTCAGAAGCAAATTACAAGATCTAGGATGGAAACCAAGGTCATTGTCGTTTTATAGTCTCTCTTCATTTTCTATCACACCATTCCTGATAAGTCTTATGGGATACGACAGCAGTTTTCCATAAATTTTTCCCTTGGCATATTCCAAGTATGTTATTCAGAAAAATTGCAGACATAGACACGAAGGACAATATCCTTCAGTAAAAATAAGTTCATGTCTATTTACATTAGTAAATAGAAGATGTGGCAATTCTCACTGGTAGCCCCCATCTGCTCAGGGGAAATCTTTTCATGTATTTAGGGTATGACACCTGGCTTGGGAAGGTATGAACACAGGCATCTATCTGGTGGCTGTTACATAGGAGACTTTACCTACCTAGTAGATCAATAGTCACTCTATATTTACCCTCTCAGCCTACCTGACTTCAGTGCAACATAACTGACAGTATTCTGAGCATTTCCCTTGTTCTTCTTGAAGTCAACCTGTTTTTTAAATTCCAGGTCTCAATCTTTCCACTGAGCTCCTTTCCTCATGCATGATTTCCATGCTTAAAATATGATAAATTTTGTTTTCTTTTAATCTATGGCCAGTTTTCCTTCCACAGACCAAACTTCAACAAAACGTCAAAGTGAAAAGAAAAAAAATTCAAATTTTCCCTCACAGTCTATCCTAAGTTTGGTGCCATTGTTTGATGTTTGAAACACAGCAAATGGTTAGAAATTGTTCTTTCTTCAAAGGAACTTATAACCAACTTGTGCAAACAAGGCACACACACGAAAGAGCCTTCAACACAAGAGAACATATCAGAATTGATTTTGGGGGAGTGGAATAGGGTTAAGTTCCCATAGACACAGACTATAGACAAGTCAATAATAGAAGATGCCAAGCTTCAAAGCTCCTCTGTGATGTCTCCCAGAAAGGTGGCTAGGGTATAGGAGAAGGAAAAAAACAAAAAGCACTATATATTTAGGACTAAATGTCAGCCTTGGCAAGTCTGTAGATTTGCTGACTGTAACTCTGAAATCAATGGTTTCTTACCTTTTGGATGTATGCAACTGGTCCAACTGGGCTAACTCCACACTTAGGAGCCTCAAAAATACTTTTCAGCTCATCCAGAGCAATGGAAAAGCGTTCAATCCTGCGCCGACCAGCCAGGGAATCCTCCTTCAGAATTTCTGGCTGGCTGTAGTCTCTGAGTTTGTCAGTCTGGTCTTCAGAAACTTGGTCTTCAGGATCGCCTCTCAATACTTCTTCCCTTGTGCTGCAGGACAGACTTGGTGGCTTGGGAAGGTCAAGTGCAGAGAGCCCCTTTCCTTCAGGTTCAAGCAAATTGCTTCCCTTAAGCTGGAAGAGTCTGCACTGACTGCCTCCAGGATTGCTCTCACTTCTTTGGTAGTCACTCGATTCCCATTTCTTCCTCAGGAGATTCAATGACCCCTTCTGGATGGGGAAAGTAGATGGCTCCATGTTGTCCTGCAATGTCAAAGGTTCTTTCATTATAAGTGTGCCTAGATGACAGTTGTCTTCAAATACATCATTCAAGGTACTTGAACAGACAGCACGTTGCTGTAACAGTTAGTCACAGTTCACAGAGATTGAGAGGAATAGTTGGCCTAGACATGGCCAAGCGACCATAAAGAGACAAAATTAAAACTAGGGAGACCTAATTTCCTTCCTCCTCCTTTCATGCGAAATAAGCCTTGTAAGTTCACCGTTGAATACATTCTTAGGGGAAAAAAGGTAATTTATGAAAGAGGAAATGAAGTAGAAGGGACCATTTCCCATGTGTAACAGTATTATACTTCCTTTGAATTATTGGTTTTCATAAACCTATTACTTCAGAAGTAACAGACTAATAGCTAATCATTATTAATCCTTGGCTGTAAGGCAAACACTCAGATAATTGCTTTATATGTATTTTGCTCCCCAAATTATCACAGACAAATGAGTTGCAATATTATTAGTGTGTTGCAGATTTGAGTTGAATAATTTGCTCAGGTCCTCAATGACCAAGCCTGAATCTGAAATTTATCTGTGTAATTTTAGAAAGTGCTTGTAATACTACTGGGGTTTATTGTCACTTTTGTAATTCTTAAGTATCTCATTGTGAAGCTCATTTGAACAGTACTTTTATTTCAGAGTTTTATCATGAATAGAAGACAATTCAAATGGAAAAATATATTCTTACCATAAAACACACAGGCTCTCATACACATGTAGGAGATAAATTATGGCCAGCAAGAGTTACAAGCTACCATGAATTCTGTCATTTAAATATAAATAGCTCTGCTTCCAACCTAGATTCTGCATTGCTAATTTGGAGCTTCAAAAAATAAATATTGCTCTTGAAGATCTTGCATTTTCCTTTAAAAGTGTCAGCAAAGTGGTATACAATACCATTATAGTAAGTTCTAGAATTATCTCAAAAAGTCATCTAACTTAATGGCAATGGATATCTGATGTTGGTCCCATTTTGAAAAATACTTAATGTATGAGATTAATGTGCATATTAGATTAATACATGTATATAGAAGAAACAAACTTTGTTTTCATTAAGAAATATATGCCCTTACTATGCAAAAAGCCTGGTAATAGTTCATGTTTTACTTTTCTTCAAATGTAACAAACTTTGCTAGGCACTGAGTAGATTTAATGGTGAGCTTGGGATCCTGGCACCACTTTATAGCTTTATATATATAGCAGTTACCATTTCCAAGATGGGCTTCACTAACTTAGCGACCTTGAAAAGCTTCATTGGATAAATGAAATGGATACTTATAAAACCTCAAGTGATGTGACCAATCTCTTTGGCTGGCGTTTTCCTAACCCTCCCTTGCCCCTATTCTCTTCACTTCGTGGTAAACACTGCTCTACACTTTCTTTCTGCTAGGTCAACATTATGATTGATCATCTCTTTCTGATGTTCAATTACATATTTTGTTACCATAGATAATTGTGATACACTGAATATCAAGAATAAATGAATCTGTATGTTCACAGTACAATAATAAACATTTGAAGAGATATATATGCATAATTTGAATTGAATGAAATATATACATGCAATATCACATGGTAGCCAAAGAATAGGTATTACTTCATATATAGTAATTAAGCCCCACCTCCAGCAAACTGCTCTGGTGTGTATTATAGTCCCCAGTGGAGTTTTTAATTCCTGTTATTAACTCTAACTACATTTTGGTAAAACATTATTTTAATGACTAAAATATTTATACTGTTTATAAGCCCCTTAGCCTTCAAGGCTTGGAAAAAGAGAAGACATTTTTAAAGATACAGATTCTTAGACTGAAACATATTGGAAATTTTGGCTACAAAACCTATCACTAATTAATACACTTGTGTTAGTCATTATTGAATGTCTGAGTAACAGTGGCACCACATAAGACCTGAATATCTGTCTTAGAAACTGACCAGCAAATGATAAGATTTACAGCAACAAGATCAGTAACTCTTTGTCCTGCCTGTGAATAAATAAGTGATGCAAAACAACTTATTTACATGTGGGTTTTTAGAGACAGTGGCCCAGCTGGTAGAAATAAATTTATCTGGTCATTTAACACAGTAATTACTTCTGATCCAAGCTTGCACAGTTAGGAAGAGAAAGCTGGACAAGAAAACAAGACAAAATAAAACAAAACTCCAAGAAGATAACAAACTTGTAAGCCAGAGAAGAGATCTACTTTCTTCTATAGCAAATGGGTCCTAATGATTTAAGCTGATTTGATCATTTAGTTCTGGGTCAGGATGAAAGACACTTGTACCTCTTAATCCCACCCAGTGCACATACCTAAAGACCCCAGGAATTCTACGTAAAACAAGTATAAGAACCTCTAAAGGAGAAGGCATGGTGCCTAGGCACCCACAAAGGTGAGGAACAATATGGCAGTAGATTTCTTGCACTTTCTTTTCTTCACTACCTAGCACTGGTTGTTGGAAGCATCAATACGCTAGAAGCCTTAATAAGAGAACATCAGGAATATTTCACACACAAAAAGTCTATTCTTTGCACTGACAAAACCCAAGACAAATATAAAAATGGGCAACCCAGAACCCAGAATAGAAAAAAACAAACAAAAAACAAACAAACAAACAAACAAAAATAAAAACCTCTGTGACTGCTTAGCCATGGGAAAATGCTTTGTAAAATGTGTAACTAACTTTCCCCACTTCCCTCAAGGCTGAGTGGGAGTCTAAATTTTAGGTTTTTCTTTGTTCTTCTCATACCCTTCAGCTCAGAGAAGACACAGTGGGCAGAATATGTTTTAACCATTAATTCTAATATTTTCTTCATTAAGTTTCTCTTGAAAATTTCATTTATGGCCATGAAAGATTTTAAGACTTTTCTCCGTGCTGCCTTTTATCTTCCTCCCATCCCTACCAAACTACTCCTCTCCATCACTTTCCTAACCTCCTACCTTTGGTTGGATTTATAACTCATTTTGCTTAACCAAGGCCATCTGTGTGACAGTTGGATTGTCACTATTCATTGGAGAATTATGGAGTTACCAGTGGGTGTATATATAAAGACAATGACTCCCCTCCCTTAATTATCATTAACAAGTTGCTGAGCAGTGAGGCTTAGGGTATGTTGAGCATTTCCTCCATCTACATCTATCTATTGATTGGTCCATATTTGTGAAGGTTCTTTGCAGACTTCCTTTATTGTGAGAGACCATGACTGTAATGGCTGTGCTTTCTCCAGTAGATGGCCTTCTGTAAACTGGCATATACCTCTTATGTTCTTTGTATTCCATTCTACAAAGATACTTCCGTATCTTTGTTCTTTGCTGGTCTATTCCTAATAGTTAGGAAGTCAATGTCTATTGATGGATGAGTAGATAATCAACATGTGGTATATGTACATAATGTAACATATTCAGCTGTAAAAATGTGAAATTCTATAATTTAAGGTAAATAATTGGAAATAGAAAAATTATATTGAGTGAGGTAACCTGGCACAAATAAATGTTGCAAGTTCTCCTTCAACATGGATCCTACATTTTAATCTGCAATTTTATGCATTCACATTGGTGTACCTATAGAAACCAAGAAACTAGAAAGTGGATAACAGTTGGGGGAAGCCTTAAAGCATGGGGGTATCAGAATGTGGGCAGTATGGAAGTAGAGATGGGGGCTTATATGGGCAGAAATGTTTAAGAAAGAAGCAGGGCATACTGGAGACCAGGAAGAGTGGTGTTAACACAGGCAAAGGGGCAATGATTATGTCTTGTGAAAGCTTACTATTTTAGAACCAAAGAGAGGGATGTAATTTATTAATTTTATTTTTTAAATGAGTTTGAGATTCTTTACATGGTTAGGAATAGTTGCCAAAGTCATGGATAATAATAAACAATGACTCTTTATGTGCTCTGGTCAGACAGGAATCAGAAGCTCCCCAAACACCAAAGGCTCCTGACCTTTTTCTAGAAAACTTAGCAAGTAGAGAAGATAAACCATATTGCAGAAGACAGCATACATCTTGGTTGCTAAATACAGAGAATTCAAGTTGGAACTGAACTGGAAACCTCTTTGCTGCCTGTTAGTATTCATGGCTCTGGAAGGTGCTTTCCAGGGTGCAGAGACACAAGGGCATCAGTAGTCTTAAACATAGAATCCTAGAATATGAGACCATCTTAGAAAGAAGAAAGGATTTTTATTTCCACTTGCTAACAAATCTTCATCAAAGACTTCAGAGGAGGGCATTCTGTGTTTCTGCCTCACCTGGGGTAGAGGAAATATTCCTGTGCTCCCTATTTATGTCAGAGGACACATCACCATAACCATCACCCAATAATTATGAAGGCTTCCTTCTCATGTTGATGTAAGTTCAAGGCATGTGGAGAACAGTGAAAAATGGCTCCCTCTTCCCAGTTATACAGGCATGCCAAATGATCAACAGTAGGGATTCTGAACCCCTGCCATGTCACCTAACAGTAATGGGGTACCCCTCTAGGGAGTATAAGGATCCTGGCTTTCATCCTGGGCAATTAAGAGACAAATACAAATCTGCAGCTCACTTTGCCAGAAACAGCATAGGCTATTGGTTCTGAAGACCTTTTGTCTAGACAGTCTAACTCTAACTGCATGGCTTTGCCACCAAATGCTTATCACATGCTCTGCCTGGCCTCTAACTCATGGCTACTATGTTCATTTCCATGTATATGGTAGATATTCTGTTATCCTATTTATTAATATTGCATTAATTTTTCCTATTTGTCTTACTGTGTGGCATCTATTTCCTGGTTGTATGTAGACTACCACAATGCTCTCAATTAATAAGAGATATTTTTTTCTCTATTTTCAATAGTAGGTCATGATGACCTTTAT
Source organism: Onychomys torridus (assembly GCF_903995425.1). NCBI lineage: Eukaryota > Metazoa > Chordata > Mammalia > Rodentia > Cricetidae > Onychomys > Onychomys torridus. The sequence goes on along the minus strand of NC_050446.1, from coordinate 43,986,943 downwards.
TGGCAGACTTGTCAATAATAAATCATGATACTGCTCCCTTATTTCTGATTTTGTTCTAGTGTGAAGTGAATTAAGAAAATTCTTCATCCTAGATACCTGATAACAGAATTATAAGTACAGCAGAGGGCAGCATGCCTCACATTTGCTCTGCTGGACACTAATATTAAACACCGTTATTCAGAACACAATGCAGAAAAGATTACATGGAAAACAATGTGGTTAAGACACTTAACATACCCACCTTAGAAAATTATAAGGCATGCTTCCTTACAAAATGCTATGGAAAGTCTCACAGGAAATCCAAGTAATTCAATGATGTTATAAACTTATTAGGCAAGTTATCTCTTCAGTGTGTTCTTCATCATATTGATAGGTGTTGTCTTCTGTCAGGGCCATTTTGAAATATTGATGGAAAGCATAACCCACTAATTATGAAAAAACAAGTCTCAGTTTCCTGCTGTATGTGTGTATATAGTATATATTTTATATTAAACCAATTGTATATATTATTCATTTCACATAGTCATGACTTTAGCAAGTTCTGAGGGAAAACCCTTATGTTAATCACTATTATATTCAACATTTTGTGTTTTTTTTTTATTTTATTAAAATCTAGACGTTGTTGAAGATCATGTTGTAAGCTTTAACTGATGCATAAAATAAGAATGCTTTGCTAACATTCAGAGAACTGTATTAGGCATATTCTGTGTCTTCATGTACTGCACATATAAGAACAATGTTACAAAAGTCATTTTTTTCATATAATAAGAGATGAAAGTCTGGTAGGATATTGTTTTGTAAAGGCAGCACAGCCAACCCCTTATAGCATCTGTTTCTTCTGAACTTCATATAATTTCCTTCTGTTTAGCCATTGGCCTGTTGCTGGTTGTTATGAGGCCTGTTTGTCACTTTATCTAGTCAGCCACATCAACAGTGAGATAGAGCTCAGGGGTCCGTACCATGGACTTAAATTGTCTTTGTCAAGTGTCTTGACCCAGCTATCCTTTAACAAATTGAGTCACTGAGTCTGAGAATCAATCAAAGTAGAGCAATGTTGGATGAAATTAGAAATATTCATGGGTTAACACAACTAATGTTCTTATTGCAGTAGAAATATGTGATATTCAGAGTATTGCATAATGCACAAAAATATTTCAATTCTAAGTATATTAACCCTGCATTTTCTTCTTTCTCTTTCTGCTTTCATTAGAAAAAAATTATTTATTTTATTTGTATAACTGCGTGTCTGCATGCAATCATGTGCACAAAGTGCCTGGTGCTCTTGGAGGCCAGAATAGGACATTGGATTTCATAAAACAGTGTGAGTCTTCTATCTCCTGATCTTCTGGCATCAATTAGATATGCTTCTCTTTTTAGTTCAAAATATAACCCATTTAGAGAAGTATTCCTGATTTCTCAGCACTGCTATAGTTCACTGTTTAATATTTATTATAACTGGACAGGTGATGACAATTGTACTTTCATATTTGTTTAGGTGGCTATTTCATTAGTTCCCTAACATCAAGATCCTGAATGTAGGGATCACGTCAGTGTCTGTCTAGAAAGTTCATCTTTGACCTGTAACATAGTGCCTGGAATGAAGTTGAGACTTGGTAAATATTGAGTAAATCAATAATTGCTCTAATGACATTTAGATTTTTACACAAATCATCAACAACATATACAAATATTCTTTTTCTTATGCTAGACTCAACGTGTAGAACACGCGTTCTCTTGTAATTAATTTAAATTGAGTAGATCTTTGGAGAGACACAAGTAAATACAGTTCTAACAAGCACTTGATGTGACTTTGGAATGCAGACTTTGAAGAGCACAGAAACGACAGTGATGGCTCAAACTGATGCATAAAGACATAATCTGTCAAGATTTGGAAATTACATGTGAGCTGGCATTCTCATTAGGATTCCAAATACTACATGTCATGTTGCTGCCAAGTGACTGATTGTCTTATGAGAAGGTGTAGCAGATCTGCAGAGGGAAAATTTTCAAATAAGAAAAGAGTAGCCCTGTCTGTAACCACATTGTCACCAAATTAAAGACTGGACTCTTCCTGATAGTTTACACCTTATAATATATATACTTTTAAGGATTTTGCCCTGGCCTCAATCTTAGTGCTGAGTTTATTTCTAACCAAAATAATTCTGGCGGGCTTGAGATCCACTACATGAAACCAGGACAATAATGCCTTTGTTTGTCAGCTTTCCATTTTATATAGAAAACAAATTAACTTTTTGAATAAAGGAAAATTACCAAGTGCTCCCCTATCCTCTGAACCTCCTAAAGTCAAATTCTAAACAAGCTTTGTAGGTAGTCTCATACAGTTGATTTACTAAGACTTCTTTCAAGGCATGACTTATATTGTGCATTTGAGGACAGACTTCTCTTTTACTTTTCCCTTAACAGTGAGTTTACAAGTTGAAAGCACAGGCATTTATCAACTTGAACATATTTTAAAATCTCAGAAATATATGATTATCACAAAATTATAGTGAAAATTTAAACAATATGATTAATGTCAAGAATAGCAAAATCCTGGGGCTGGAGAGAGGACCCAATGGTTAAGAACCATTGTTACTCTTCCCACCAGTTACTCTAATATTTATAGCATCAAATTCCAAAATTCTCCTTTTCACTAAGCAGAGAATGACCACCGAGTGTAACTTAAGCCCAAGAGTCAGTTTACTGCGGTCACATCTGTCTGTTTTAAGTTACAGTACTAGCAAACCCTCTGGAAACAGCATGGGCTGCTTCCTTCCCCTCTGATGATAACGAATACATTTATTCACATTTCTGTTATGACATGATTCCTGTGGCAAGTGATGCAAGTTTTACTGCTCTGAAACTGTAGTACTCGGTGGCTGAGTAAACTGAACTTACACCAGGAAAGAATGCATATTTCAGCTTCAGGAACTTGGGAAGTGACTGCAGTGGGCTCCCAGGAGACAGGCCTTGGCTGAAATTCACAGGAAGCCTCCCTTTGAGGCAGGCAAGGAGAGTGCCTTGGGAGGCTGTCAAACTCTGTTTCACTCTCTGTAATAATTTAAAGTTGGCTTTGAAAAAGAGCATGCCGCAGTGTCTGGATTGCATGCCTCGTCTGTTTGTAGGATAACTTCAATTATAAATCAATTTATTTTTATTTTCCATGAAAGAACAAGAAATGTCTCTTTTCATTCTCGTTACTCCCACTGGCTTCTGTGCACTCCCTCCTCTCCCAACACCCATGGATCAGAGAATCTCTTAAGTAGCACTTTAAATATTATTCTAATTATAGTTTTCAAATATCTTATTGAGTTATTTTTTATTAGAAATCTTAATGCCCACTACAATTAGGAAACATTTTTTTATCCAAATGAAAGATCTATCAACTTGAGAATCAACACCATCTGAGTTGAACGAAAGTTCTCATTGGGTAGACACTTTCACTTTGGTAGCTGTACCTATGTATCTGCAAGAGGAAAACTTGTTGAAATTCAGTTCTACCCTGCTTGAAAATGCTAACTAATGGTCCTAAACAATGACAGCGTCTATGAAGACTGTGAGGCATATTGGAATCAGCACAGTGCAGCTTCAAGCTACAAAACAAAAGGTTTCTAAGAACCTGCAAAATTTATGTTGTCATTAAGCCACACTCTCTGCCAACAGAAGCTTCAGTTTCCCAACTGCAGAAAGTAAGCAAGAGTTATGGAAATACATCAGCCCAACACCTTCCAACAAAGCTACGGACTCAAGTGTTAAACCTGTTATATTAGTGTAAGTTATTCTTTGTTGTTGTTTGGTTTTCATTTTCTGTTACCAAGCATTCAGTGTTTTAATTGTGATTGAGAAATATCCTCAGATAGCAGTGTTTTATTTTTCAAAGAAAAGAATTCTAAAAGCAACCCTTAAAAACAATGTTCAAAAAATAATTCAGCTGCTCTTTTGAGAGAGAAAAATTTATTAATTTTTGGCAGACCATTGCTAAACATTTAACTGATATGAATGTGAGAGAAATGAGTGAAGAGTTTCAAGGACATTTTCAATATTAAAAATGAATTAAATATTTAAAACTAATATTGTAAATTCTACCTATTTTTCTGGCTATTCTAAGTTCATCAAGACAGATGTTTAAGGGTTTTTCTGTCTACCAGCACATTACTCACTTGCCTCTAATAAGATGCATGCATAATTCAAACCCATGAAGGAAAAGAGACAGGAACAGCACATTTGTTTATTTTACATTCTTTTATCTCCTCATTCACATTTATTAAGGGAACTATCTAAGGTATCTTGCTACAACAATCATTAAAAGGATTTCTGCAGTAATATTTACAATAAGCTTATCTTACCGCCATGTCCTTTTCTGTTAAGTTTCAGTCCAGTGACTCAGCTACCACAGGCACATATCCATTAAAGGAAAACACAAATTTAACAGTTCTTTAACCCACTGATGTCATCTAACTAATGGACATCAAGCATGATGGACATACGTTGGTAGATAGCAGTTACCAGACACCAAATCTGTCATAGCCAGCCCTAGGAGCTACATTATTTAGTACGTCATGGAAGAGAGAAGTGCACCCTCAACCATAACCCCTGCTTGTTCTGGATACTCAGCTTACACACTTACCAGGTAAAGGCTGATTGAAGCAGCTTTTGTTTCTAAAGTCTGTGCAACAAAAAACAATCTTTAGTAGGACTCGTCTTGTAGCATCCTGAGAATCGGTCTTTTGGTTGTGGATAATTCATATTTAACAAAATAAGATACTTGTTAAATGTTTCTGAGATGATCCCCAGCAGACTGATGACCAGAAAAGAAGTTTAATTTAAGGCAAAACTGATGTCCTGTCACATGGGGAGCTTTCACCACACTCTTTTAGCACATCTACAGGGAAATAATTCAAAGCTTGCTTTCAGGGTTGTAAGTGTGACTCTCAAGATCAGTGATAAAAAGAATAGCAATATTCTAGAGATTGATGTGTGGAAATCTACCTAAAGGCAAACAGCATAAATTCTAACTTAAGGGATTTACAGTCTAGTAAGATGCCCTGTTCTTCACTGTACACAAATATCACCTGAAATGACAGCTGTAGATTCCCATGACCCCATGTGGTCGTTTCAGATTCAACAGGTTTGGAATGCAGTCTGGGAATCCGCCTTCCTTAAGCAACATAGATAATTCTAATGCCTAGCACCTGTGAGTGCTGGCTGCAGTTAAAGAGCAAGACTGCCACATTGACATAAAGATAAATGAACTGAAGAAGAGAAAATAGCAGCCATTAGTTCAGTAACACATTGCTTATTTAAGACCACTATGCTAAACCACAATTAAATGTTTATAAACTACATAACAAGGAGAAATGTTTGAGCAAGGGGTTGGGGAAAATGGGAACTCAGTTTCATTAGAGAAATTGCAAATTAGGGTAATTTATCTGGACAAGAACAGGGGGGAACTCTCAAATAACTAAACATGGAACAAACTATGATATAATCCAGAAGTCTTACTTCTTACTTCTTTGTATGCAAAGTAAAAACTGAAAGTAAGGTCTAAAATAGCTATGTATGCATTTGGTGTAGCATTGCTCACAATAGGCAAATGTTTATTGATGAACAGGTAGATAATCTCAGCCTTCCCCAATTTCTCTCTAGTACATATATGTATACACGAGCAGTCTCTCACCCTATCTCTAGTGGAGAGCATGATGCTCACTAAGCACCCTATTTCTCAGCTATGCCAAGAGTCCCGATTTATGTGGTTTGCCAATAGTTATTCCCTCCTGTATGGAAGCTGACTTATGTAATTGGTTCAGTGATATTCTATTCAGAATATTTCTTTCTTTACACAAATAAATTTAATGTGATGGATACATTTAACATAACACCTTTACTCTTACTTGTTTAACACATGAGTCTCATACAAAAGAAGAACTATATCATGAAATTAAATGAGAAGTTTATTCAGTTTTTAAATATGATTATATTTCTGAAATCTGATTTGAGAGCTTAAATTATAGGGTAGCTTTGATATGACTTTTGAGATAGATATGGATGTGATATAGAGACTATACATTAAGCCTATTATTATAACTTGGTCACGTTCAGAGCTTCATATTCTGATGTGTTATAATATTTTGCATGAATTTAACAAAAATAAATACAGAATAATGTATGCAACAGATTTTAGTCCAGTAATTTTAGAAAAAGAAAATGTAGTAACTTACCTTAGTGTATTTATTTTCTATTCTCAGAAGGTTAGAAAAGTGACGGTGTTAGAAATTGCAGATCTGTCATTATCATCTAGTTAAAAACTTGCTGAAATGCCCCAATAATAAACAGTTTGCGAGCGTCTATAAACAAGGGGTAGAAGATGAAATTTACTTGGCATTGTGACAAATAACGTCAGCCAAATCAACTTAATTTCCATCTATGAGAAAGTAACAAGAACAGTAGCCACAGGAAACTTTTCAGACAAAAGTATGTCCTAACCCTGTCATGAGGTAGAGGTAATTTCATATGTTGCAGAAAGAAAATGCAGTTTCAAGGGCATTTTAACATTTTAAGTGCTTCTATTAATAACTGTATTTAATATACCTGTAAATGGGGCTCACTTAGAAAATTAGAAAGACAAGGAGGCCTGCTAGATATTTAGATGACAATGTTATACACTAATTTATGACAGACTGATTTTGTGATGATTTTCTTATGAAAATACATTATTGTGAAAACCAAGTCCCTAGCAGCAACAATGCCTTGTAAAATACATACATCCCTGCTTGATCTTATTCTCATCTGTGTTAAATTACAGAAGTTAAGTCAAAGAACCACAGCTAGAAAATATGAGAAACTATAGTATCCATGTGATGCTGCGATGGTACTCTTACTACAGAACTGTTGAGATCTGGAGACCCGAAAATAGAGGAGGTACATGTAATGAAATCAGATATGCCATCTACTTAATGAGTCAGTCCATCTAGGTATCATTTCTATTACTGACCCCAAAGGCTTCTGTCCACAAGAAGAGTTTATGCTCCTCTCATCTACAAAGGCTCAGGGCATATAACATGGTGAAAACAGCAATAGGGAAATAGTCACATTTTAAAATAAGTGTTAGTAGTTCTTATGCAGGAAGTAAGAAACTTGAAGTAGCATTAAAATGTCAAACACCTTAGTAAAAAAGAAGTATTAATTTTAAAGTAAATGTTGAAGAACTGCAATAGATATGAATGTTTAGAAAGAGGTAGAAGGACCCAAAGCAGCATTTTGTCATTATATCACAGATATTTTATGTTCCTAAGAAAAGGAGACAGGTAAACACAGCAACATCAGAAAAAAAAGTAGTATATGGATGACAGAAATGAAGTTATTTTCTACATAGACACTGAGAAAAATGTTTTCCCTTTCCATACCAATTCTGACTAATTTGTATTTGCTGGCTTCAGGAGATGGACGAGGCTTACTCTAAGACTGGTCTGCTCACAAGGACACCTGTAAGTGTAGCAACTGCTCAGTTTGATGGACAGGGAAGATTTTCGCCATCCCTATAATGTGTAACTTCATACATTTATATCAGAGCCTACATATAGTATTATTCAAAATAATATATATATATATGGTTATATATATATGAATCATATATATATATATATAATGAATCAATAATGAATCAATAGCAAATGGCTATTCTTGTACATCTATTGGCTAGGGTTTGTGCTCTTTATTAAGACTTGTATTAAATACTTCACACATGCAGCTGCTGTTATGCATATTTGAGCTAGGGAACCACTGTATGAAGAAGTCTAAACTCCAATGTACAGAATGGACAACCAATTCCTTTTAGGAAAGTGTCTCAAAGACACATTTCATCAGCTGGGTGGTCATGACACACGCCTGTAATCCCAGTACTCGGGAGGCAGAGGCAGGCGGATCTTTGTGAGTTCAAGGCCAGCCTGGTCTACAGAGTGAGATCCAGGAAAGGCACAAAGCTACACAGGGAAACCCTATCTCGAAAAACCAAAACCAAAACAAACAAACAAACAGAAACACATTTCTATCACAGTGTCTTTAAAACAGTTAACCAAAATATTATTTGACTCCTGAACAATATATTTATTTTTGGTTGTGAGCCTAGCTTTTAATAGCTAAGACATCTCTCCATCCCAGATAACACATTTATAAAATGGCTTTTCCATGTTGAACTGGTGCATTCAGACAGGAAACTCACATTTTCTTTAGTAATTCATTCATTTGATGTACACTAGTTGAGAACAAAGTTGTGTTGGAAAAAGTCCTCTGATAATGAGTACAGTGCATTCTTTGATTCCAGGATCTTACAATTTGGTGAAAGAATCCAATAAACGAGTCTCCAACAGTCATGCATTAAAGTTCTTGATGTTTAGCAATGTGTTGTGGATATATAAATCTGGCTTTTCTATTGGTTCCAATTTGAGTATTTCTTTCATTTTTCTCAGATTTATGTTGTTCCTGGGTCTTTTGTTTATTTGTATGTATATCACATTCCTGCCTGGTGCCCATGAGGGACAGGAGAGAGTATTGGAGCCCTTGGGACTGGATATAAGATGGTTGTGAACTACCATGTGGGTTATGGGAACCAATTCCTGGTCCTCTGCAAGAGAAACCAGTGCTTTTAACCAGAGGCATCTCTCCAGCCCATGAAAATGTATTTGTTGTATACATCCCAAAATATTCCTGTAAATCATCCCATTAAGCTATTCTATTTCTGGAGTTTGTATGGAACTACATAATCCTACTTCCAAAAAAAAAAAGAGCTTTATGTATTTGAAGAAACTTTTAATACACTCTAAGTTATCATCTATCCAAGCAAATGCCCCAAGTTCACCTACCACAAATGTTCTGACAGATCTTCACAGTAACTACAATCTTGATCTGTCTACCATCTGAAATCAGAACTAGTCATACATTCTCTTATCACACTACAGGCAGGTCACTTATTTTTCTTTAGTAGACTAGTAAATCTTGAAAGACAGCTAAAATTTTCACTCACCTGCAGTCTCCTGAACATTTTCACAAGGCCAAATAATTTTAATTAAACATAAATGAAGAGTTTCTGGATATAATGAAAATAAATATTCAATACCAGAAAAGTGAATACTATAGCAATTACAGTAGCTGGTATAGATCCTTTTGGAAACGTGACCTAGAAACCTTGGAATTTCATTTTTCCTAGTGTCACAAATTTACTGAAATGGTTTTAACTGCTAATGTACATTGCAATATACATGAGTGATACTCAAAATATTTAACAGCTACTCTTGGATGGATACAAACATAGCAGCATACAAACTAATTTGATTCCTGTTCGACTTGTCCAATGAATTTGTTTCCATCAGATTCTGTACCTTCAAACTCTTCATATCTTTCTATGGCACCATATTTCTTCCATGTCTTTATTTACAGGAATTAGAACATGGAAACAGTACTTCCCATGTCCACTATTAAACAAATCACTTCCCATGAAGACTCCCTTATACTTTATGCAATATGGATCTCATACTTTAATGACCTAAGATTTCTCAGGATTTGGGAATTGTGAATTATTAAGTTCCATGATCTGAGATTTTGTCTCTGTGATTGTAGAAGGAATTTTTTCTCCAGATCTATAGATCAAAGTCATGGTCCTCAGTGAGACTCTTCTTGGAGGCAGAGCTATCACAGAAGTAATTAAGAACAAATACAGTTAAAACTCAATCTTGCTGGCTCTTGATCTTGAACTCCCAGCATCTAGAACTACTAGGAAAGAAAAGTGCATCATTTAAGGCACCGATCTTTAGTAATTTTGTTGTGACAGGGCTGAGCTAAGACAATCTTTACAACAATCCTCTCAAGGACATATGTCATATTACCATTTTGCAAATGAAAACACAGGGTTAGAATGAAAACTGGTGATTCTTTATTGTAATTCAAATAATGCCTGACCCATAAGAACAGAACCCATTTCTGGGAGCCAGAAGTTCAGGGCCAGCTGGGAAACCTTGTGAAGAACATGCTGAGTCAGATGTTATGTAAAAGATTTACAAATCTTTGAGTATCAAAACCTTTGCTTTAGAAGGACTGTCAATAGCATTCTCTTTTGTATGTAAGTTTTTAAGTAAAGGCCATAAGGATATAATGAAATCTTTGTGGGGGAACCCTTTACGCAAATGAAATGTTTATATTTAGCATTCCTCTTTCTTACAAATATCCTAGCCCAAATTGCAAAAGTGATCTTCTCAGCACGTTCTTCATATCTAAAATGGAATGAGATCTTATTAATAATCTGTTCCATTTTATGGCTCATCATAAACAAATAAATCCATCATTCTCAGACCTGATGCCAGGAATATTGTTCATCTTCCACCATTCCTAGTCAAAGTCAATGAATGAACACAGTGGCTTGCTTGCACTTTCATTAAGTCTTTGTTGTTGTTTCAGTGAGTGTCCTGCCAAGGATACAAGGTAAAGACTTCAATGGAAGCCTGTGGAATTAAGAGGTGGTGGAACATTTAAGAGGTGTGGCAAGTTGAGAGGAGGTTGCATTATTGGGTGTATGCTTCTAAAAGTGATACTGCAAGCTCTGTTCCTGGGTGCCATGAGATGACCATTTTGACATCATGCAATGTGATATAACAGGTTCAAAGTTACTTTGATCATGTTACTTTGGCTTGTGATCCAAATTAAACTATTGTGAGTGGTGTGTGTGTGTGTGTGTGTGTGTGTGTGTGTGTGTGTGTGTGTGTGTGTGTGTGTGTGTGTGTGTGTGTGTGTTTGTGTGTGTGTGTAACCATTTTTCTAAGTATTTGTATGTGTTCATGGGAGTGTGTGGAAGAAGGCACACACATGTACAGCAATATGGAGGCGAGAGTTCAACAATAGGTCTTTTCGTCAATTATCCTTATTTTTGAGAAAGGATCTTTCTCTAAACCTAGAGCTCTCTGGTTGTGTAGTCTGGCTGGCCTTTTGGTCTTGTTTCTACTTCTTGAGCATTGGGATTACAAACAACCACACCCAGGGTTTTACAAAAATGCTGAAGATCCAAAATCATATGTTTATACTTCTGAGACAAAACTTTCCTAATGGTGTCATCTCCCAGTTCTCCCATTTTGTCTTTAAAATCAATTCTTCTGAACACATTGATTTTTAGTAAAGGAAAGCTGAATAGCAGAACCCTTTATAATTTGGGTTGGTGGCATACCATATGACTGAGTAGAGTCTCAAAATGTCACAATGACATGGAAATTGTGTAAACCTTAAGCTCATAAAAGTCATAATCCTTAATTTTTTATTTCTTTCCTTCACTTAAAACTATGCAATGTTTTACAATGCAAACAAACTTCTTTTATCTTGAAAATAATGTCAAGAATCATTTATAGATTGCTATGGACTTGACTTGTGAATATTTATTGCTAAGCAATGCAAAGTACATCTGCTTAATAAGATACATTAGCATAAAGTCCTGATGTAAAAAACAAGGGTGTCAATGCTAATATCATATGAACTCTTTGTAGAAGAATTATTAACATGTACACAGTATATCGTTGAGCATAGATTTTAATATTCCAATCATATTTTTTAATGGGCTGGTTAGTGTGTGTGTGTGTGTGTGTGTGTGTGTGTGTGTGTGTGTGTGTCTATAGGTCTGTCTGTGCATGTGTGTGTGTGAACACATATGTATTGGCATGCATTTGTAGATATCTGGAGACTAAAACTCAACCTCAGCTACAGTTCCTTGAGAGCCGTCTATCTTGGTTTTAGTGACAGGATCTGTTGCTAGTCTGGTGCTTGCAGTGTGGGCTAGGCTGGCTGGACAGAGAGCCCTGGGGATCACTGATATTTCTTTCTCAATGGTGGAATTATAAGCCCATGTTACTACACAAAATTTTGACATGTGTTCTGGAGAATTGAACTTATGTCTTGATATTTGCAAGAGAAACAATTTGCTGAGTGGGCTATTCTCTACAGCTCCCCTTTTTCTTCCTTTATTTTTAGTCTTTTTTATTTTGGGATGGGGAAGAGATTCACTAGGTTGTTCGGTGTGGTCAAATAAATATTTAGCTCACTTATACCTGGAACTCACAATTCTATAGCCCTTGGACTCCTAAGAAATGGTATTACAGTGAAGTGTGAGCAACCCAGTCCATATGCTAACTTTTTCTTTGATGATCATTATTCTATATATCCTTGCTCTGGAAAGCCTACATTGATAGACTTTGTATGTAGCCATCTTATCTTGTTTAAGTTAAATGGTTAATAACTATTAGACAGTCTTATATTCTCTCTGAGTACTGTGCTAGGCCTGCCAATAATATGTACTTAATGTGAGAAAGTATAATTTCAGAAATGACAATAGGGATTCAGCCCCTACTACTCACGTTCCCCCAAGCCCTACAGGCTGTTCTCCGTCTACCTGTCTTTGCTCGATATTTGTTTATAAATGCCTCGTTCTTCACAGTTGTTCTGGGATACAGGCAAACTTCAGCAAGAAATACTATGACTCAGCCCTATTGTCTAAGGGAGCCCATTTTCCATCAAAGAGATTCCATTTTTCAGCACAAAATTTGTTATTAAATTCTGAAATACCTAGAAATCTGATCCTAAAGTGCTCAGTATTGTACCTCTTGAAATAAGGGACTGAAAGAATCATTTGTCATTTAGGAGTCATTGAAGGATAACAGTGTTGGCCAAAATACCATCACATTTAAAATAATTTTGAGAGAATGTATGCTTAGATAAAACTAGTCTCATTAAATTAATCATGCTTTCATAAATTTTATTTTTAATTTAGTCTATAAGAACAAGCAAGAGCAAGTTAAATATTTCTTTTAAAAACCATCGACCTCCCTTGAAAGACTTGCAGATGTCTAATGTGTGTGTGTGTGTGTGTGTGTGTGAGTGAGAGAGAGAGAGAGAGAGAGAGAGAGAGAGAGAGAGAGAGATTTAGAGAGATGCAAATGAAAATTTCAATGAGATATCATCTATACCAAATAGATTGCCTATTGTAAAAAAAAAAAAAAAATGATAGCTGACAAGTGTTGTTGAGGGTTTGGAGAAAAGGGAAGGATTTTTTACAAACTTTTAATGATTCTTTGTAGATTTCACATCTTGTGTTCTCACCCCTCTTATCTCTCTGTCCCCTCACATCTTTCATCTGCCCTTGCAAACTACCTCCCCAAAAACAAAACCAAATTTAAAAGAAAAAAAAAAAGAAAAGAAAAGAAAAGAAACAAAACAAAAGCAAAAACAGGAAAGTAAAGGAGAGGAGAAGAACCTTGTCCTGGAAGCTGTAGTTGGCCCATGGAGACCCACAGTTTACCCAGAAGTTTTACTTCATTACTTGCAAGAGTTCATTGCCACAGGTCATTGGTCTGGCTCCAGGTTTCTGCTACACCACTGATAATGGCCTCCCACTGAGGTTTCTCTTGGATATCCAGTTGTTTTCCCTGGTAATATGAGTGAGGGGACCCAATTCTGAGGGCCCCAAATCAGGAATACTGTCCCCACTTCTTGCTGTTGCCTGTGTTGGGTGAGCTAGCCAAGGCAGTGCTGGGGTAATTGTCTAGATAGTGATGATGAGGGAAAGCTAGCAAGCTGATTAACCCAGCTACAACACAGTCCCAGAACCACAGCTATGAGTTGACCCATCCCAACATCCACCTCATATATGAACTGTTGGAGCATGTGAAGGGGAAAAATCTACAAATTTAAAATATGACACAGGACAAGAGCAGTGTATAGAGCATATGCTCTCAACCTGGTGGTCGAATGTGCCTTTCACAGGGGTCCCATATCAGATATTTACTATTCACAAAAGTACCAAAATTACAGTTATGAAGTTGCAATGAAATAATTTTCTGGTTGTGGGTCACCTCAACATGAAGACCTGTTTTAAAGGGTCACAGCATTAGGAAGACTCAGAACCATTGCTCTAGAGGTTCCTATAAAATTAAGAATAGAACTCCTGTGTGGTCCAGTCAACCCAGTACTGGGCATATTCTCAAAGGAATGGACATCAGTTTGCTGTAGGAATTTTTCCATTCCTGTACTTAATACTTATAAATTATAAGAGAGGGAAACAATCTGTATCAAGGGCTGAAGGTATTAAAAATATGATACATACATATAGTAGAGTAATACTGAGCCTTGGAAAAAATATACTGTGATTTGTGAACCATGAACTGGAATTTGAGAGTATATGTTATTTGCAATAATATTGGCACCCCCGTAGAGACAAACACTGTACTCTGTTATTTACATGATAAACCTACAAATTCAAACTCATCAGAAGTGATACAGAGACAGTGGTTAGCTGGGTATGGGAGTAGGGAAATGAGGAAGGGAACACATGAGGCAAAACGTAACTTAGAAGTTAATTCTGATGCTCTTTGTACAGCAATATTACCATAGTTAATTTCTATTTTAAATTTAAAAGAATTCCAGGGGAGAGTGAGAAGACTCAGCTGGCAAAGGTACCTGCTGAGTTTGATCCCAGGATTCACATCTTAGAAGGAGAGAAGCATAATTGAATAGCTTGATCTGTTTGGGAGGCATCCAGGCTGTGGGACCAAGACCTGTCCTTAGTGCATGAGCTGGCTGTTTGGAACCTTGGGCTTACACAGGGACACATGCTCAGCCTGGAAGGAGGGGACAGGAGCTGTCTGTACTGAATCCACCAGGTTTAAATGAATCCCCAGGAGAGTCTTGGTCCTGGAGGAGATGGGAACGGAGGGGAGGGGCTGGGGGGAAAGTGGGGGTGGGTGCGGGAGCAGGGAGGACAGGGGAACTGATGTATAAAATTAAAACACGTAATAATAAAATAGAAAAAAAAAGAATTAACATAAAAAAAGGAGAGAAGCAACCCCTCAAAGATTTCTTGTGACCTCCACATATGTATTTTGGTAATCCCACATCTCCCTCCACACAAAGGAACTAAAAAAAAAAAAAGCATAATACAAATAATAAAATTCAACAAGCTTTTAGATAGTCTCACCACAAAAAATGCTAAATATTGAAAATGATCAAATGTGTTAATGACTCCGATTGGACTATATGATTGTGTATTCATTTTCGTTGCACCCCAGACATTCACACATATATATCTATATCTATATCTAAATATAGATATATAATTTATCAATTGACAATAAAACTAAAATCACCTAAGCATAATCATATCAAAGAAATAAAATAACTAGAATATATAAATTATAGCATTTTATTATCTAAAACAATATTTTTTGTTTTTATTCCTTTGTTGATAGGTGCTTAACTTACTTCCTCCTAACTTATTTCATGTTGCAACTTGCCAACTCATTAAGCTTTGCTGAATTTATGCCCATCTGCTCTTCTATTTTTGCTCTAGTGGAAGAAAGAAAAAAATGCATTAAATAAACTGCATGGTGATTCATTTTGCACCTTACTAGAGACTGGCAGTTTCACAATTAAAATGAAATTGTTATCTTGGTAGATGGAAGGGTGGTCAATGGCCCATCACTCCATCTTCTGCTGATGCTTGAAGACTGAAATGAACCTCCGTACAGATGCCTGAATTGTTCAGCCACAAAGTGTTTGAGAAAGCTTGGGATATTATGTTTTTCTTTAGTAGCATGGGAATGAAAAATACAAGAAAAAAAATGAAAGGAAACAAAAGTACAAAGGATAAGAGAGATGAATAAAATACTCCTTCTGATAGTCTTCCTGGATTTCTAAATCGAGTTTAACAGCTCTCATGGGAAAACAAAATACAAAAATACTGGGAGATACAACAATAGTCAGCACTAGCAGTAATTGTTGCCTAAAGGTTTGCATATAAGAGACTAGGAAAATGCATAAATTATTTAGGTTTCTAAAGCATATGTGACTTTTTTAAAAAGTAGAACATCAAGAATAACCCTTTGGCTCACAATATGAGTTGGTTGGTTGGTGTTTGTTTCCAACAGAGAGAAGCACTAGTCTATCAGAGATCGTGCCTGGCATTCATGGGGATGGAGGGTGGAATATGATGTGAGTACAAATTAGTGAAAATCCGAGTGCTAGGCAGGGGATATCTCCCTCTGAGGTACTGGTTAGTGAGTCCCTAGAAATATCCAAAACAATACAGACTCTTGGTATTACTCTTGATTGCATACCATAGTAGAATGTAAGATTCTACTGTTCATTTTGTGTTTAATGGCACAAAGAAATCAACTTCATAGTATCCAGGACACTCTCACCCTCTTGGCTACCTTACAAAGTGCCACAGTTGCAAATGACAGTTTAGAAAAAAAGCAACAACAACAACAACAAAAAACCTTCAGTAATATTACCCTACATACTTTGATTCCATCCTTTATAGCAAGGTTGCTCATTGGTATGATGGCATGATAGGCCATGGGCTAGCTGATTGCTTTTCATTAAATGTGAGGCCTGTTCTATAAGAGGGATTGTGTACCCAGTACTGTAAGTCTGGCCTACAGATGCCATAGGTTCAGAGTGGGTTGGGGAAATTATTGTTATTGTTCTGCTAAATTATCATGCTACCAAACTGTCTTCTAAAAACTTGTATTTATGCCCATATATCTGTTCTGTTCTAAACTTTGGTAAGAGAAATTTCTTTTTGCAATAGGTAGCAGTTAATGCAGAGACGTGTAACTGATTATAATGGCAAGTATAAATAACTATGATGAGTGCTCAGCTGTTTTTGTATTATTTATATTAACATCTTCTCATCCAAGGATCTGGGGGCAACTCAGAAAAACTGGACAATGGGAGGTGAGTCTGTGAAGCCATGAGATCTGGAGGTGTCATGGATGTTGCACACAGAAGCTCACAAAAATGGTTTGTGTTGCTGCAAGATCTGAACAGGATTAAGCCAGTCAAAACCCAGCAACAATGAGTGAGAGGTTGCTGAAGTCCAACTGTCAGTGGAGGAAATATTGGTAGTTGATGTTTCTCAGAGAGGGAGATTCACTATCCTTTGCAGATGTGGCCCTTAGTAGGTTGCCCTTGCTGCAGTGCATGGCTCCATGTCCATGACAAATGAATAGAACTAATTAGACTCCGGGTGTTATTAATAACAATAGAAAAAGAGGACACGCCATTTGGAATGTAACTGAATTGAGGCCATTAGGGAAAGTTGGAAGGTGGTGTTAGTCATGGATAAGACAAAAATACACTGTGTAAGCATATGAAATGTTCAAATAAAATATTATCTTAAAAAAGGGATGCTGACTGAAGAGGTGTATACTAAAGTTCCTACAATTAAGAACTCTCAAAGTATTGCCAACTAAATTGGAGAAATTGAGAGAAACATGCACACATTTATTTTATTTCTTTTAGCTCGTCTTCCTGCTCCTTATTCTATGAAATCCTATGCACCTCAGCACATCTACGCTGTCAAATGAGAATTATAGCTAGACACCTAATCATTGTGAGTGACATCTACCAGACACTGACATCTACCAGTGAGTGACATCCATCATGCTTCTCTTGACCTTTAATTCTCCCTTTCACAATCTACACCAGCTTGGTAAACTCTTAAATTCCCCCCCCCTCTCTGTCTCTCTCTCTCTCTCTCTCTAACCTATAAGCTAGAAGTCAACTTGGAGTACTGTATCTCAGTTGCTTTATAATCAAATATGCAAAGCCACATATAAATGAATAATTATAGTTTCTGAGACTTTAGGACCTGGACATTGTATGGAGTTTTATCCTATACTGCTGTGAAAAACATTTCTATGTGTCTTATAGACTGTGATACAATGAGGTTATATGAGACTGTGTGGGATAACTCCTCACAGACAAAATCAAACCTAACCAGAATATGCAAACTAAGCAATTTTACATTCCAACTTCAACATAAAAATATGAAATCCCTGCTTATGAGAACCAGCAAGAAAAGGTCTTCTCTTCTTCCACTATCAAAGAAAGGAACCAGAAATAACTATCTGTCAACCAATCAACTCTCAAAATTTACTCCACTACCACATTACAAAGGCAATTGTTCCACCATTGGTCCATGGGAGCTTTCATTTTTCTAGAATGGAGTCTGCAAAATTCAAGACATTTAAGCAGAAGGCAATATACAACTGCTTTCAGTATAATTTTGTCTTCTGGCAGTAATTTTACAAAGACTTCTTTCTTTTGATTGCTAATATCATTCCTTTTTCTGTATAAAGTACTATATATGCTCTTATAGCCCTTACACCAATCAACTCAAGGTCAGAGGCCTTCAGTGAAACATAAAGCTGTGACTATTTCCAAACACTGATTTTCAAAAGAAAGGTTGCATGCACCGAAAATTTACAATGAAGAGGAAACACTCAGTGAAATTCCAGTTTTCTTACTTATTTCTAGTTAACACTGTCTAATCAGTCTTTATGCCCAACACTCAAACAATGGCTGGTATTTACAAGGATCATATGATGTTTGTGGTCACTTTCCTGGCTTTTTTATGTGGTTATTTTATCACTGTCCAAAATGATTTTGTATATATATGGACTGCTTGAAAGATCCCCAGATATATATATATATATATATATATATATATATATATATATATATATATATATATATACACACACACACACACACACACACACACACACACACACACACACACACAGACATACAGTAGATGAACATGTGTAATATGTACCACTTCAGGTTGGTATGAATATAAACAAAGTTGCAGAATGCTTAGTAAAATATTTTGGCAAGCAAAGCATAGTATTTTATTTATATCTTGAGCTTCATACTTGTTTTCACAAGATAAGAAGTTATAGTTTGGGGAAATGAAGAATAGTAGATCTATGCCTAAGAACTGGAGCTTCCAGACTTTATACTATAAAAAAGTATTTAATAAAATAGTTGATAAAAATTTGAGAGCTTAGAAAATTAGATAGACACAGTATTTTAGAATGCAATAGAATAAATACTAAGTTGATTAATTTTTATCAAAATGACTAGTCTCCACTTTGAGGTTATGGGCAAACAGCAGCCAGGAAATTGCTGTGTAGCTATTTTGGAGTTAACATTAACTTTTCAATAAAGCAAGTGAAGCCGGTGTTCTTTCTAGTGTTCGGGAGCCAAAGCCAGTTAGTTCAAGACCTTAATAAAGAATTAGGTCACCTGGGAAAGAACTAGCTCTTAGATTCCTTTGACACCAAAAAAGAAAAAAAGAAAAAACAACAGCTTCAACTCTTCCTTGGGGGTCCAGCACACCAATTACTGAGTTAACTACTACAAATATGTTAGCTGATGACCTAAACTAATCTCTCTCATTCCATTACTCCCATTTTTATCTCTACATCCCCTCTCCTCTGCCTCTGCCAGCCCCTTCTCATATGGAGGCTTGTGACTAATCCAAGGTGATCTCTCTAGCTCAGTAGTCTACGTATAGTGACATCTTTGAAGTTCCCTGTGCTGTGTAAGTTGTTTAGTGTTAGGTTATGAGATGAAATCAAGGCACCTTAGAGAGGGTGTTTAGTCTGTACTTCATCTATGCAGGTGATTTAAAAGAAGTCAATGTGACAATTTATAATTCACTGAAACTACTAATAACCTGTTTTATGTCTATTGCCTCAAGTGTGATGAAGCCCTGTTCCATTTTCCTCTCTATTTAATTTATTCTCTTACCTTATCAAGGTTCTGTTTGTTGATTAGTCATTCCCTTACTAGAGCAAATGGCAGGAGACAAGTTGTACATGTCCAACTTGAATTCGAGTCCCATCTGTGTGATTATGTTTATATTTAACTTTTGAACAGAATAGCTTTAATTTCTAGAATTTTATAAAAATATGTCTGTTGGATGCATTACTTTTGTATATTTTCACTCACAATTGTTCGGTCTATTCAAATAATTTTCACTTGTAAGGGGCTGATTCTTATTTTTACAGATATGTTTCTTTTAGTGCTTTTCAATGAATTCAGTCATTGTATCTTCTTAAAATGATTTATTTAACTTTCATTTATATGCATTTGTATGAGGGAGTCAGTTCCCTTGAAACTGAAGTGACAGACAGTTTTGAACTGCCATGTAGGTGCTGGGAATTGAACTGAGTCCTCTGGAAAAGCAGCCAGTGCTCTTTTGTTGTTTTTGTTTTTCAAGACAGGGTTTCTCTGTGTAGTTTTGGTGCCTGTCTGGGATCTTGCTCTGTAGCCAGGCTGGCCTCGAACTCACAGAGATCCACCTGGCTCTGCCTCCCAAGTGCTGGGATTAAAGGTGTGCGCCACCACTGCCCGGCATAGCCAGTGCCCTTAACCTCTGAGCCATCTCTCTAGCCCTAGTCATTCTATCTTAATTGTAGTTGTTCTGTATGCCCAAGTTTTCAAAAATTTTCTCTTCAGCAATGCCATACTGTTTCCCTTCAGATTTCCTTCCATATTTTAAAAAAATTTATAAAGAGTGGAAAGACAAACTACAATGAAATGACTCAGTAATGACAACATCATTAAATAACAATACTAAAAAGACTAAAATTTACTTTATTCAAACAAATTTACCTCTCCTTTAAGAGCACATTCAACATATTTCAACAAGCCACAGAGTCATTTTCTTTTTCTTCCTTTTCTTTCTTTCTTTCTTTCTTTCTTTCTTTCTTTCTTTCTTTCTTTCTTTCTTTCTTTCTTTCTTTCTTCCTTCCTTCCTTCCTTCCTTCCTTCCTTCCTCCCTCCTTTCCTCCCTCCCTCCCTCTCTCTCTCTCTCTCTCTCTTTCTTTCTTTCTTCCTTTTTTTGTTCATGTAGATGTGCAAAGCTTCAAAACATTGACTAAGAGGAACATTTGACATTATAATCTTTTTTCCTCCTGAAAAGATGTTAGCTATCATTGTAATCTTCCCTTTGGGCATGCTAGGGTATCTTAGATCTACTTGTAACCATGTTTATTTGTATTGTTCAAAACTGTCTTTCATCCCTTGATAATGATGGTATTAAAAGGCACAATCTAAAAGCTAGAGTAACTCACTTCATGCCTACTGAGTGTGCTGGTGAATTTTAACCATTATTTTGATACAACCTGGAGTCACTTGGAAGGTAGTCTGAACAAGAGATGTTATAGATCAAGTTGGCCTGTGCAACTCTGTAGGGCATTGTCTTGACGGATAATTGTTGTGGGAAGACCCAACTCATTTTTGGTTGTGCAATTCTCTAAGCAGGGATTCTTGAACAATGTAAGGCAGGAAAAAAAGCTAGATGAGAGCAAGCAAGGGTGCATTTATTCTTTCTTTCATCTTGTCTATCAGTGAGATATGACTAGCTACTTGGATTCCAGTCTTGACATTCCCTACATGATGTAGGGTAACTTAGAATTGCAAGCTACATAAAATTTCTCCTCCACTATGTTGCCTATTTTTTTTTAAGGAATTTTATCACAGTGACATAAATAAACAAAGATGCTAGGTTTGAGATTCTTTGGTCACTTAATGTGTTAAATAAAAAATGAAACACTTTAATTTTCCTTATAATGTACACACTATGTTGATATTGTCACTTAATTCTATTCTGTGACATTTTTATTTAACTTTCTTAAGTGAGCCAATAAATACTGTTATTTTCTTGTAGTGAAACTATTTTTTTTACAAAACAAATATATATATATCTTTTGTATGACAATCCAAAACAATGATAGCTGCAAATGCTAAAATTGAATTATTGAAATAAGTTCAATTTTTATTTACTACATACATATTTCTGCTTATAGTGTGCATTTGTTTGTGTGTGTGTGTGTGTGTGTGTGTGTGTGTGTGTGTACATGTGTGTGTGTGTGTGTGCGCGTACATGCATTCAGGCTTTGGTTTAGAGCACTCATACCTCATCTTACATGGCTACAAAAGTATGTATATTATGTATGATTTGTGACAATTGACTATGAATACAGGGTGCTCCCACTATAGCACATGGCTGCTCTGTATTCTCAGAGGGTGTCATTTGAGGTGCTGATATTTAGATTCTGAAGGAGAATATTTTGAAGCAACTCTGTTGGTCTACTCTAATGAGATATGGAAAGAAAAATCTTCAGCAATTTTATCTCCAAAACTACATGGAAGTTTATTTATTGGCTGGCCTGTCTAGTTCAATGCATAGTATTTGTATATATGAATCTAGCCTGCTAAAAACAATCCTGTGTCCTATATTCTATCTCAATATTGAAGTCTATATATTATCACATGTTCAATTAAATTTTAACTTTGAAAATCTTTCTGATATGTTGTTTTATTTAACCTCATAATTTTGATAAGCTCAGAACTCACTTATATTTTATAACACAAATTTTCTAATAACCTTAACATATCTTCTTCAGTACTGTTTCAAGTGTATACTTTCAGTTCTTCAAAGCACTACCACTCACTTTATTTTGTTCAAAGAGGGGTAATGATGAAGACATCTAATATGATAAAATTCCTTATTTGATGTGAAAAGATGCTTTTTTAAAGATTAAAAACTTAGCTGGAGACTCACTTTTACATATCTTAATCTTGAGTGTCTATGTCTGTCAATTTACTATCATCTATCTATCTATCTATCTATCTATCATATATATATATATATATATATATATATATATATATATGTCAATCTACTAATCTATCTACCATTCTTCCTATCTCTACAATCCTTTTGAATAAGAGGCAATCTTATTCAAAATTGTAATATATATTAGTAAAGTGGTATGTACATTTCACTTCTTAAAGTCAACTAAAATTTTAGAAAGAATATTAAATATGAATGAAATTCATTATAGGAGATCACTGAGTTTCTAAGCATTAATGAAAACATATGAGGTTTTTCCAATATCTATATTTGATGTACAAATTTTCTATTGAATCTAAAAATTTATATTATCCATTTTATCAAAAATCATTCTTAGAACACATGAGTAATTGTTATAATTATAATTTTAAACACTCCAATTGTTACTGCTTTAAATTCTATACTCCATGGTATATTCAAACAGATTTTAGCTATTCATTTCAGTACATAAATAAAGTCAGTGAGTAAAAATGTGATATATTAATGGCAAATTTATCAATATAGATGAGACAAATGTGGGACTGGCCAGAAGGCTCAACTGATAAAGTGCTTGTCATACAAAGTTGCAAGTCTGAAGACCTGTGTTCAGTCTTAGAACCCTTATAAAATCTGAAGTTGAGAACCAGCTCCACAAACTTGTCTTACTTCCACACACATACCTTGGGATTTACAATTATTTCATACACAATCACACATAAATAAAACCTAAAAAAGTTTTATATATATATATATATATATGGCTAATTTAAAATTAGATATTTTATTTCTTAGTTTCACTTGCTTTACTTTGCTTTAGAATTCACAAAGGTTTTTATGTAAGTACTTTATAAATCTAAACATGTTTAGAGAAATATGCATAATATTAAAATAATAAAATAATATCTTAATACTTTAGATTGTGTGTCCCAGTGTGAATTTATGTGCCCCATGAATACACAGGACCATGTAGAGGCTGAAAGAGGACATTGTGTCCCCTGAAACTGAGGTTAAAGCTGGCATTGAGTCATCATGTGCATGCTAGAAATTGAGCCCACATTCTCTGTAAGAGCATTAAGCACAATTAACCATTGTCCCATCTCTCAAGCTCCATGAAATTTTGAAGACATCTACCCATAGACAATTGTTTTCTGTCTCATTTCCATTAGATGTCAAAATGTTTTATTTCTTTTTAAATCAGAAGACTTAAAACTCTTTAGAATGATAATAACTTGTGTTTTTATGGTATTTTAATTGTACAAAATAATGAGCATCATTATGATATTTCCACACATACATAGTGAACTGGAATTTCCTTCATATCCTTTACCCATATTCTCTCCTGAAATTATTGGTTTTAATTATGACATCCATTATGTCTCCAATTACTTAGAAATTCTCCTCAGTCATTGTATCTTTCCAAACAAACACTTCAGAAAATTATTCAAATTTGTTTTTTATAGTTTTCAAATAAACTTTTTTTTGCAATCAAGTATTTTATGTTTCTATTTATTTTTACTTTGCATTCTCATCAATTATTCTTGATTTCCTAACATCCAAATCCATTTGTGGATGCAGTTCATCTGTGCATGTGTTTTGATGAGCCACAGCACTCCTTTCTTTCTGTACTATTAAGCATTTATTTTTATTGTATATGTATGTGTGTGTTTTTGTACATGTTGTCTATGTATGTGAATGTGTGTGTTCTGGGAAGCCACAGAGAGAATTGAATCCTCCTGGAAACACAGATATAGTTAGAGGCAGTTGTGAGCTGCCCTCCAAGGGTACTGGGAAACAAAGACTAGTTCTCTGAGAGGGCAGCAAATGCTCCTAACCACCAAGTTATCTTTCTAGCCCCATCATTAGTTCTTTTAAAATGTTTTATGATCCAAACTAAGTTGATGTCACATGTAATATCTTACTGTCACCTTGATATCTCTTGCTAGATCAGGTTTTCTAACACAAAGTATTTACCTTCTGCCTTCCTGCCTTACACTGTCTAGGCTGGCTCTGAGTAGGGAAGCATTGTATTTTGATAGGTTTCAAAGTTATAGTGGTCCATTGTATATTAAAGGTATTTTTCCCTAGGATCAGTCTAATACAAAACTTGGGGTCTTTGCTGATGATACTCAAAAATGCTTAGTCTTTGCTTTCAACAATCTTCTATGTTTCTAGACATTTAGGAAACATCCATAAACTTGATACTTATGTGAGAGAGTATAGGGGGAGAGGGTGAGGAGGGACTCAGGTACCTGATTTTCCTCTAAGGAGGGGAGTCATCTGAAGTTCAGAAGCTCATATATAGACAGGGCAGTAATTTTCTTTTATATAAGCATGGAACGCCAATACTTCTTTAGTTTTGTTACAGCATCTTTTGCAGGATGTAGGAATTTATTTTAAATGTTGCAGTAGCCAACTTAATTTTCCTACATTTATCATGGCTCTAGCTATATGGAATAGGTTTAGTCCAAGTCATAGGATTTGATTTTGTCAGCATATCATAGTTATTGGAACTACCAAGAAGAAACTATAATTTTAAATAACTTCAGTTAGATTAGAGAACATGACAGTGCATTTCTTTATAAATGGGAATACCATACACCCTGTGCTGTGAAACAGGGAAATAACTATGGTGAGCAGTTCTTTACTTGAGAAAATGATGAAATGCATAACTTATATGATACTTTCATGACATCAAATAGGAAATATATAAAGATATAGATGTGTGGTCCAGAGATCAACAAAAACTTAGTTATGATGTATATATAAATCAAACTTTTTGAAATGAATTAATTTGAGGTCATAACCTGCAATGTCAGTCCCAGACAGTAGAGAAAAACCATAGAAAATGAAGAATAAAAAGTAATATTTCAATGAATTGTCCACATTGGGATCACATGTTACTACCCATTCCCACATACCTCTTGCACATAATATTGTCACCAGTTTGGAAGCTCGGAATAATGTTTCCCTGTTAGTTTAACTTTGACCACAGTTAAGCTGTGCTCTCTACTTAAGGACTCACAAGCTGAAATAATGCATCACTCGAGGCTAATGTTGCCTAGCACTGTGATAGAAATGAGAGATGAATAAAACCTTAACATCACCCACTTCTCCATGGATTTCAATACAGGATGAATGTCAGCACAATAGATTATTTGAAATATTGAAAGGCTAGGATTTGTTGTTGGTTAGAAATGAATGACTAAGTTTTCTGTAAGGGGCTGTCCACTAAGAGTTTGACTATGCTCCAGTGAGTATATGGGCAACACAAATTGGATTTTGTATATATTTCTTCTTCTTCTTTTTTGATGGAAGAGGTCCCAAGGGTGAGCAATGGACCTTGAAGGAATGGGGAGTGAGTGTGATCGGGATGCATTATGGAAATTCCCAAATAATCAATAAAAATACTACATTGGGAAAAAGGATATGTAGTGTAAGCTAAGGTAGATAGATAACCAGGTGTAGTTAGAGTTTTCCTGCCTGACCCAGTCAGGACAAATCTCTCTTACCAGCCAGTCCCACAATCGCTCAGACCCAACCAAGAAAGCACACAGAAACTTACATTGTTTACAAACTGTATGGCCGTGGCAGGCTTCTTGTTATCTGCTTTTTCTATCTTAAATTAACCCATTTCTGTTAGTCTATACTTTGCCACATGGCTTGTGGCTTACCAGTGTCTTTACATGTTGCTTTTCATGGCGGTGGTAGGCGGTGTCTCTCTCCAACCTCCTACTTCCCAGAATTCTCTTTTCTCTTGTCCCGCCTATACTTCCTGCCTGGCCACTGGCCAATCAGAACTTTATTTACACAGAGCGATATCCACAGTACTTCCCCTTTTCTTTTTTTTAAGGAAGGTTTTAACTTTTACATAGTACAATTACATATAACAAAACAATTATCAAGCAAGAATTATAGTTACAATATTATAGAAGATATCCTATCTATCTTATATTTGTGAGTCTAAGGTTTTATATCTAACTTATCTTGTATCATAACTGAGGAAATTATAACTATCTAGTCTTCAACCACATCAAAGACCTCAGAAGGATATAATATTGCCTGAGAACTGGGAGAAGGATGTAAGCATTTTTCAGGAGTCTTGCAAGAGTAGACAGAGACAGCTGGCAGCCTGGACAGTCACCTAATGTTCCTTTGTAAAGTTGGGGCATTTGTCTTCAGCCCACAGGACTAGAGTCTCTTGGTCACTTCTCTCAGTGTCCTGTAGAATGTCTGGCATTTTCCTCTGTGAAGCAGGAACCTGAAGGACCATTTTGTCAAGCAAAGTTTACTGGTCACCTTTCTATGGGTTCTGCATGTCCAGTCGATCAAGCAGCCCAGGCAAGAACAGTTTCTTGCCCAAATGGCTATTTTTGCCAAGGTGAAGATAAGATATGAAGTGTCTTCAATGCCCATCATTGTCTCTGAAGTAAATCGGTGTTGCTAGGAGCAGACATGTCTCACTGTCCAGAAAGTCTAAATTTTAAAAATATTTTAAATGCCATATTCTGTAGACCTTTGAAGTGTTTGAAGATTACCTGTCTATCTGAAATATCTCTGTGTATACCTAGAAGACTTAACTAACATGGCTATGAGTATGATTATCATAGATGACCAGTTATTAATCTATTTTTAATTATCCATTACAATTTTAAATGAGCTATACAAACACAATACCTTAAACACGAGTAGAAATATATACATAGTATAACAAAATTAACTTTAAGTTTGTATCAATAGACTAAAATCTATACCAATGTAAAACATTTTAAACAAGTTGTTGCTCTTTAGAAGTAAGTTCCCTAATCTACCCATTCATCCTATTATATCTATATCATATTCCCCTTTCTTCTTTAGAAAGAGATCTCATTTATGATCATCAACCTGCTTTAAAGAAAAATATTGTTTTTTCTCTGTCCCACACCAGAGGGCTCTTTTGATTTGGGACACAAGAATCTCTTAACCTTTTCTTTTAGCAATATGTCTGGGTTTAGAGAAGGAGTGAGCCAATTCCATCTCCAAAGCCAGCTTGATAATTTTGGGAATGTGGGCGTAGATTTTTTTACTACTTCCTGCTGGAGGGGGGCTCTGTATCTTATGGGGATACAAAGAACATTTTAGGATTATGGAGTAGTCCATTAGGGTGAACCTCTGAGCCAGTTGTCTTGAAACCATTCTGGATGTCGGATCATCTGGGCCATGGTGTCATTGGAGACCTTTCAGGTGGTCTTGGCTGATCAAACCTGATGTATCTTAATCTGGAACAAATCCACAGCCTCTGGCTTTCTGTGGAACAAAAGCAGAGACTCTTTTCCAAAGCAACATATCCTTATATCCAAATTTTGAAGTCAAGGTACCTTTAAAATTTACATATTTGTTTAACTCAACAGCTTTTATGATCAAATCTTTCTCTGCAGTTAGAAATCCCAAAGACAAGGCAAAACAGATTCTCTGTGTAATATTCATCTTTGTATGACTGAAACGCCACTGTGGCTGCTGGCTCCACCCACCTCAGCTTCCCAACATGGCGGTGGTACAGTTTACCGCCAGCTCTGGGTCTGGAGCCATGTGTACCATCAGATATCAGAAGCAGTTCTATCAAAGCAGTGCATAGCCCAGAAACCTTTTTTTTTTTTTTTTTTTTTTTTTTTTTTTTTTTTTAACTAGCAAAGGCTAAATCCACCACACAGCAGAGTAAAGTGCTGCTTGTAGACTCCTCATTCCCTCCGCACTGCAGGTCAGACACACACACCAGAAACCCGCCACAGTAGCTCAAATTGGCAGGCTGCCGCTAACTTGAGAGAAACAATTTGGAAGCTGTTTTTAGCTCTGTTTTAGAATCTTTTTTCTTAGGTTTTAGGTGGAAACTCTTGCCCCACGTTGGGCGCCATGTGTAGTTAGAATTTTCCTGCCTGACCCAGTCAGGACAAATCTCTCTTACCAGCCAGTCCCACAATCGCTCAGACCCAACCAAGAAAGCACACAGAAACTTACATTGTTTACAAACTGTATGGCCGTGGCAGGCTTCTTGTTATCTGCTTTTTCTATCTTAAATTAACCCATTTCTGTTAGTCTATACTTTGCCACATGGCTTGTGGCTTACCAGTGTCTTTACATGTTGCTTTTCATGGTGGTGGTAGGCAGTGTCTCTCTCCAACCTCCTACTTCCCAGAATTCTCTTTTCTCTTGTCCCGCCTATACATCCTGCCTAGCCACAAGCCAATCAGAACTTTATTTACACAGAGCGATATCCACAGCAACCAGGCATGCTAGTATTTCGACATGAACAATGTTTGTGGTCTATATGTCATTTATTAATGTTGAATATACAAATATAAGAAAAATTAGCATCTAAGTGTTCTATTCCATAGTAATATAATAAAATTTTGGTTATAAATGTGTAGTCTGTTTTCTATTGCATATTGACTTATACATGCTATGTGCCAGCATCATATACATCTTTATTGGAGAAATATCTTGTATCTTTCAGCTTATACTTAATTGGTGATGTTAATCTCCTGATATGGCCAATTGAACCATGAGTAGCTATTAGACCCCAGAGGAAAATAACCCACAGTCTGATCTGAATTAATCAGATTCTCTTTTGAGGACCTGAACAATGCTGAGCAGAAATCTAATAACTGTGAGCTGAGGTAACGGCTGATCATTAGAATAAGTGATCCTGAGCTGCTGCAGCTGAGCTCTTAACAGCACTCTGATTTTGTGTCTCAGTGAAATGCAGATGTTCTGTTTTTTCTTAAATTAAAACTGTTAAAGTAAAGCCTGTTATAGTAGAATGAGTTGAGGAGGTTTTTATTGCCTACAAACAATTTTTACTGCCTAAAATACGGTAAAAACTGATGTTTACTGAAAAAAATCAAGAAACAATATTTAGAGGCCATCATAAAATTATGGAATTGGTCATTTTTACTTACTTTAAAAAGAGAAAAATCCATCAAGATTAAGGGCTTTTATTTTCTATATTTGATTTATCCTTTAATGAGTCTTTTGTCTAATGTTCCATATGTATCTTAGTATTCTCATTAATGAGATAAATCCTACAAAATATACATATAAATAAATCCTATACTATAAAATCCTGAAGGAAATTCCAAGATTTTCTTTACAAAGTGCTCAGAACAGGAAGCTAATAATACAGTTGAGAGTTGGATGGTTTTTCTGGTCTTCATTATGTTCCTAAAGAAATTTATGGCCTTCTAGGCATGTAACAAGTCAGACCTCTTGAAACAGCAGCAAAGGCTCACTATTAGACTGAGATAGTGTCGAAATGGCATGAGACTGAGTGATGAACATTGTGTTGAGGGTTATTGCAGGGAAGCACTGTGTATATCAAGAGTAGCTATTTTTAGTTTTTTTTTTTTTAATTTCCTTGTGGCCAACACAAAAATTTAAGTGAAATTTTTTTCTATATCAAATCTCATGTATTTTTCTTGTAAACAGTTATTTTTGTATTCATGTAAACAAAACATGAATTGTTAACGACTAACCTGGGAAATCCAGTTAAGGAACTGTGTGCTCCATGTCTTTACATTTTAATGTCTAATTAAAGTAATTAACCTTAGAAATTAGTAATTTGAAAAATTATACATGGTTGATCCAATGTTTTTTGTTTTGTTTTGTTTTGTTTCTACAAAACTTACTATACTTAAAGATACTCTTGATGGGTACAATGAAGTTACTCAACAATGTATTAGGTAGAAGTTCACATTGAAAATAAGAAATGAAACCTGACTTCAAGGAGTTTACAATCACACACACACACACACACACACACACGCACACACACACACACACACAAATATTTTAAACATACAGATGAACGTGTGAAGAACATGTATAGAATTTTAATTAACTTTTACTTAACTCAGTTTCTTCTGTCATTTTATGATTGAATTGAAATTTGAGGTTTGAGAAGAAGCAAATTTCTAGTAGCTCTTAAAATATATTTTTGATATAAGTTTTTGACTTAAATATGACATTTTCCAATGTTATACTTGAATATTTGTGGGATGCTGAAAACCAATGATGAGCTAATTTTCTAATTTAGGACTTGATTATTTTCTACATTCTCACCGAGGGAAGCATATAGACAGGAGGTATGATAATGTGCTTAAATCTGTGGGACTAAATACTGCAATTTTCAGTGTGTTAGAGCATTAAGCTTTGTTCAGCTAGATGGTAAGAGAAAAAAAAATCAGGTTAAGAAATTTAAAAAAAATCAATATACCAGATTAATATAAAAATATTTGATCTAGGAAATTGTCTGTGGCATGCAAGTGTAAGTAGGGAAGAAATTCACTCAGTTTGATACAAGTTGAAATGGAGTATCTGGCATCAGAATTTCTCTAAGTGCCAGATTATTTCCCCATGCTTGGATACTTGAGGTCATTCATCATTTGCTTATGTTTTTTTTTTTTTTTTTTTTTTTTGGTTTTTTTGAGACAGGGTTTCTCTGTGTAACTTTGCACCTTTCCTGGAATCTCACTCTGTAGACCAGGCTGGCCTTGAACTCACAAAGATCCACCTTCCTCTGACTCCCTAGTGCTGGGATTAAAGGCGTGTGCCACCACCGCCTGGCTAGTTTGTTTTTTATTGTGCTATTTTTACATATTAAAATGTACATGTTAAATTCACTAAAATTATGTTAGTCCCATGAGTTACAGGGTAAACACTGGAAAAGCTCCTAAGATCTGGAGATCTTAGGGCAGCCTCCTGAGTGTGTTTTCTTCTGAGCAATATTAATTTCTACATTTCCTTTAGAAGGAGACATTGCCCATGTGATTTAGGATTTCAGATCCACCCCCAGTCTTCTCTATTTCCTTGTTGTTAAATATTGCTTTCATCGGAAAATTTTCTTCTAAACCACTTTAGTTAATTTAACTCCCTTATAACCCTGTTGTGTAAAGGCTCCATTCTTCATTTGATTGTCTTCAATTTTGTGCTGACCTTCACATTGCTAGATCTACATAAGTCTTTGCACTTATAGACAATACTTCTGCCCCAAGGAAACTACTTATTACAATGTCAGGTCTGACAGAATATTTTTTGTCTCATCTTCTTTCAATAAATTAGGAAAACTAGAAAGCTATTGTTGAGAATGTCTTCTAGAGTTAAACAATGACACATTTGAAGCATCTAGCCAAATGTCACCTCTCTACAGTGGTTTCCAAACTCTTACTTGCTAATGCACTGTACGTAGTGAAAAGAGAACAGCATTCTGTATTGTAGCACGGATTCTAATTGGTCTTAACAATAAAAACCTGGAGTCAGATATCAGGCTAAATGCTGAAAGATCAGAGAAGCAAAGGTGCAGCCACAGTCACCTTTACCTTCATGACTCCTCAGACCTAAAAGGGGCCGAGCTCCTGTATTGGCTCATCTTATAGTCTTCTCTCCACACAACCATATCACCTCCTGTCTCCTATCTGTATGGACCTCCAGAGCTCTATGGTTAACAAATGACTGGCTCCACTCTCTGATCTTCAGGCAAGCTTTATTTGTTAGAGGACAAACAAAATATCACCGCACTGAATTTCTTTTTTTATTATTATATTTTATAATTTTATATATCAGCTATGGGTTCCTCTGTCCTCCTCCTACCCTCCATTCCCATCTCCTCCAGGGCAAAGACTCCCCTGGGGATTCAGCTCTACCTTATAGATTCAGTACAGGCAGGTACAGTCCCCTCCTTCCAGGCTGAGCAAAGTGTCCTCGCATATGCCCCAGGTTCCAAACAGCCAGCTCATGCACTAAGGACAGGTCTGGGTCCCACTGCCTGGGTGCCTCCCAAACAGTTCAAGCTATTCAATTGTCTCACTTATCTAAAGGGCCTGATCCAGTTGGGGGCTCCACAGCTTTTGGTTCATAATTCATGTGTTTCTATTAGTTTGGCTATTTGTCCCTGTGCTTTTTCCAATCTTGGTCTCAACAATTCACACTCTTACAATCCCTCCTCTTTCTTCACAATTGGATTCCTGGAGCTCCACCTGGGGCATGGCCAAGGATCTCTGCATCCACTTCCATCAGTTATTGGATGAGAATTCTAGCATGACAGTTAGGGTGTTTGGCCATCCAATCAACAGACTAGGTCAGTTCAGGTTTTCTCTCGACCATTGCCAGTAGTCTACAGTGGAGGTATCATTGTGGATCTCTGGGGACTTCTCTAGCACTTTGCTTCTTCCTGTTGTCATGTGGTATTCATGAGGTTTGCAGGCAAATGGATGGATCTAGAAAAAATCATCCTGAGTGAGGTAACCCAGACTCAGAAAGACAAACATGGTATGTATTCACTTATAGGAGGATACTAGATGTAAAACAAAATTACTAGACTGCTACTCACAACTCCAGGGATGCTACCTAAAAAACAGGACCTAAGAAAGACACAGGGATCACCCAATGACAGAGAAATGAATGAGATCTTCATGAACAATCTGGATGAGATTGAGGGTAGTGAAGGGCAAGTTTCAAGGGAAAGAGAGCTTAAATAAATGAAGACCACACTGTATTTCTTAAGAAGCATGGAGCAATTTCATTATTTTGTTCAATAGAATAATGATTTCCTAGTACAATACCGAGCTGCTAGTGAAATTACTGAAACTTGAAAGCATTTCTATATGAAATGACTTATTTGATTAGGATGTTTTCCTGTTTAGTAAATAGCAGTACTAAGAATAATTTCATCCCAGAAGGGGTAGCATATAAAATAATCCTGTAATATAAATATACTGTGCTCTCAAAGTTCATTGCATTTATTTCTAGCTTTGCACACATAAACTGTAATTCCTGAGCTTATCAACTTAACTTTTTCCTAGGAAATAGAAAATTGGTACAAATCATGTGTTTTCTTCTATGTCTCCAAGTGCTTCTCGCCATTTTAAATAATTTAAATTCAAGCAGTATGGAATTCTGTTCCAAATTCTAAATGTATGAGAAAATGTTACTGCAATTAATTACTAAAGCCAGGTGAACTATATAAATAAATTCTCTCTTGCAAATTTAGTGCTTGAAAATGCCTGCTTTCGTGCTTCAAACCAAGATGAACAAGGCACTGTAATGGCCAGTTCATCTGCCACTCTGTTTTTTTTTTCCTTTTTATTATTAAGACATATTGTATATACTAATCACAGATTCCCCTCTTCCAGCTCCTCCAGCCTCCCCACAAATGCACGCCCGTTCTCTCCTACAAGAAGGTAAGACCTCCCATGGGGCATCTGCAGAGCCTGGTACATTCAGTAGAGGCAGGTCCAAACCCCTTCCCTTGCCTCAAGGCTGGTATAGGTAGTGGGCTGCAAAAAAACAGCTCATGCATGAGGGATGGATCCTGATCCTACTCCCAGAGGGCCCCTTAAGCAGATCAAGCTACACAACTGTCTGACTTAGGCAGAGGGCCTAGCCCAGTCCCATGGAAAAGCCCTCCTCCAAAGGTGTTGGTCCAAATTTCATGAGTGCCTACAAGTTTGGTTTGGTTGTGTAGGTTTCCCCATCATGATCCTGGTGCTCTGTGCTCATAGAATCACTCTTCTCTCTCTTCGACTGGACTCCTGGACTCTGCCTGGTGTTTGGCTGTGGATCTCTGGATCTGCTTCCATCAGTTACTGGAGAAAGGCTCTATGCTACTCTATTTTTATAGCTGAAATTCCTACCTTAGAAAATCCTGTAAGTTATACCTGCCATCCTAACCTCCCTTAGACTGCGTACTTAGTACACCCTCCCTCTGATTTCAGTTTTAGTTTCTTTATCATCATCTAATGTTGACATTTTTCTTCCTCCAACAAGCATACAGCCTCTCTTCCTGCAGGTCAGGATAAGTTTGTTCAGCACATCCCAAGACTGTGTTAATATATTATATATTATATAATTTATTAACAGTGAAATATATATACAGTATTTTAAAGGGCATAAGCAAAGTTGATCATTATTTAAGCTGTTTTGTTTACTGCTTATTTCCTAGGGGTGATCTAGGAGAGTGCAAGAGATGAAAGTTAATTTAAATCTTTTTCAAAATTTCTGACAAATGTCAATTTGCAATCTTTATACAATTTTTGTTCATGATAATTTTTCATGTCTTAAAAACAGAAGTTTGATTTCTGACATTCATAAGACCCTACCTACTCTGTTTTTTATATGCCAGGTTTAGTACATGTAAATATAGATTTCTTGATCCTGACAGTTGTAGGCTTGCAATTCTGCCAGGTAATAAAGGTCTGAGGGTCTATACAGCCATAGGAAGGTAATAAACAGGGATTTAAAAAAAAGCATTACATTCAATTCTGTCACTGATTTTCTATTTGACATTAGATTATGAAACAAAGATATCAAGACATTAAATGTGGGCAAACAATGCAAGTCCTATTAGCCTAAGGGTAAGCAATGGATGATCTCATTTAATTTGTGGAAAGTCTGATAGCAGAAACTTTGCAAATGAAATTAAATGCTATGCCTCATTGAATGAGCTCAGAGCTCTCCAAGGGTGGACCCAAGTTCCAGAATCCAGCAAATAACAAGCTGTGACTTTAATTGAGCAGTAATGCTGAGGTGGTTAGTTAGCAAAGATATTGAGAAGGATGGGAATGATCAGCCCTGAGGGAATCTGAGATTCAGCCATTTCAGCGAAGGTCTCAAAAATTCAAGATGGAATAAAAAAATAGGTTAGCCTTCCAGATTTTACTTTCCAGTGGATGAGTAATTGCCAATTTTGAGTCTCTTTATCTCCTGCAAAGAAGCCAGACAATATTTTGGTAAGAATCATAAGCAGCTCTTTCTTCTGAAGACATCCATTGAAAAGTGTTTAGAATTACTTTTTTATTTAGTATTTTCTACTTATCATCATCTTGGCACATTTTGGTAGGTTTGGGAAATCTGTATTGGGGACACACTGAGATATCCTATTTCCACTTACTTGTTATGAATTATGATCATACAATGCAGTCTTCAGGTATAAAGTGTAGTAAGGTTGACTCACTGTTTAGTCTACCCACCTGCCTTCTAATGCAGTCATCATAGGGCTTCTGTTTCAATGGCTTTACTATTAGAATTCCCTAAAATTCTCTCAGACATGCTGTCTAATAACTTAAGACATGACGTCATTTTAAACCTACCACTGCACAGGTACTTTTCTGACTTATATGAACTTGTAATTAATGCATATGGCCTAAGGCACAAGTCAGATCAGATGTGGCCAATGGCTCCCTTGGCATACAAAGAGAAGATATGACTGATTTCTGACTCTGACGGAGGCTTGCATTCTATTGCACAGTGATGTTTTTTTGCCACAGAAGTTCAGTAGAGATTCAAGGTTGCCAACTCATGGGGTTCCTATGAGTACTTAGTAAAACAACAGGTACAGAACATCTTCTAAAATATTTTACATATAGAGAAATGGATTTCGTATTAAGAGCACTGACTGCTCTTGTAGAGGACCCAGGTTTGGTTAACAGCATAAACATAGCAACTCATTACCATTTGTAACTCTAGTTCTCAGACCTCTGATGACCTTTTCTGACTTTCATGGGCAGAGCACTCATCTGATACACTTACATAAATTCAGGCAAAACACCATACACACAAAATAATATAAACAAATATAAACATTCATATAATTAATATACATGTTATATATATATATATATATATATATATATGTAACAAATATATATTAATTTTATAATTAGCATGAAATTGACAAAATTGTTTCATTTTCATATGCATTGTACTTTTTACTGGTCCTCATCTTTCTTTTATCTCTTCCCTCCCCTGTTCCCAATGCCTTTTGTCTTCCAGTAGTCAATTTTGGTATCATACATGCTCTAACATTCTCTTTTCTCCTCCCCATTTCTCCTTTAAATTTCTTTACCCTACTTGTAACTCCTCTTCTAGCTCCAGTATCTATACTCATACACTCACATATATGAGCACATGTAAAAACAGAAAGCTATGAACCTCAGATGAAGGAGAACAGGTAGTGTTTATTTTTCTGAGCCTAGCTATATCTGAATGTATTAAAATGTAGATAGACATTTTCTGAAGATTTTATAATTTCTGTTCTCTTCAGGACTGAATAACAATCTTATTGTGTATGTGTACCACATTTTCATTATACATTCATGTGGGTATCTGGCCATTTTCACTTTCTTCTTATGTAAACAGAGAAGCCATAAACATGGATATCCCAGTATCTCTTTATTAGAGTATAGCATCCTTGAAGCATGTGTCTTGGGATGCTATAGTGTATTTGGTAGTTCTATGTTTAGTGTTTTGAGGAGAAGATTTTGTACAACAAAGGAGAGTATCATTAGAGTAAACAGACAGTCTGTAGAATAAGAAAATGTTTATCAGCTACATTTAAGATAGGAATTAATATCTAAAGTGCATAAAAACCTGAAAATTTAAATATACAGCTCTCCTAAACTGCCAGTCAATAAGTGGGCCAATTAACCAAAGAGATAGCTCAGACAAGAAGAAACATTAAGGGCCAATAAATATTTTTTAAAGGATTCAATGCTGCCAGCCATCATGGGAAGGCAAAGTCAAACTACTTTGAGTTTCCATTAGCCTCACATTAGTCAGAATGGAAGCAAGGACCTCAAATGCTGGCGAGGTTGTGGGTAAAGAGAAACTCCATTCATTGCTGATCGGAGTGTGAACTGTATAGTCACTCTAGAACATCTTTATAAATGGCTGACCGCTGTTAGGTATTGGCATTACTACTTTCCTCTAGAAAGAAAGTCTAGATTTAGGAATTAAATGACAATTGGTTTTGAATTATAATTTTAATCATATGCCTTAATTAATTGTAAAGAACCTTATAAAATTATATGCTAAACTTGAATGACCTTGAATTAATTTGTCTAGGCTGATAGTGGCATACTTAAGGCTTTTGTGGTTACTAACCTGTGTAAAACTTGTAAAGAGATGAACAGTTGTCCTAAAACTTCAAACAAATTAGAGATTAATAGATAAAGAGATCCAGTATATAGTTTGAAAAAAGATTTAAAAAGAATTTGAGAACAGGATGTGCATCAGGCAGCATTGGTAGAGAAACCCCTAGTAGCAATATACTTTTAACTAAATTATGGCTTTTGTACCTTGAACAGATTTAAGGTTTTATTTGATGAAATTCTGAAACACATATTTCCATGTGAGTGTATTGTATCAAAATACAGGTCATTTCATTTCCACCACTCTGGAAAATCTCCTCCATGCCCTTCATCAGTTAATATTCTTGTAGGCAACATCTGTTATTCTTGTTATAAGAGATTATTTTATATTATTTGAACTTTGTAAAAATGCAATATTAGAACATCTTGTTTCTTTCTCTCACTTATTAATAAGATGTTTTGGTGATTCATCAATGTAACTTTGTGGATTCATTTGTAATTTTTAGTCATTGATGGTTACTACTCTACTAATGGTATGACAATGTACTTATTCATTTTTGTGTTAACTGTTTGTATTATTTGGGGAACTTAGTAGGTTAAAATAAAACTATTTGGGTGGGCATGTATTTAATTTCTTTCTATTTAAACTGTCTACATAGTATCAGCAAATTATAATATTAGTAAATATTGATTTAAACAATTATTAAAATATTCTTCAAAATAGTTTTATTTTTACATGTGTACCTGTAATGATTGTCTATTTCTGCTGTTAATATATTCATTAAAGTTTGGTAAGTCTGGGATAATTTTAATTTTAGTGATTGTAGTATGCTGTCCTCTTTTGGGTTTAATTAATACTTATTTATGAAGAATGATATTGAATACACTTATTAAGAACTTGTGAAATTTCCAGATCAGGGGCTCTGGGGCCCTGTGTCTGAAGTCTATGGTGTCTTTAACAATAAATATATAGCGTCCACATCGTAGTGGCAACCAAGGCCAACAGCAACAACCAATAATGTTTGGGCAGTTTCTTGGACAATCCTGACTAGATATTCAAGAGAGCTTTTTATGTCAGGTGTTGAGCTTTGTATTAGATGGTATTTGGCACTGGATGGGGCATTGTCAACTCACACAAAAAAATTCATTTAATATATATTAAAATTTTTATTTAATAAATATGTGTGTGTATTTATACACAGACTTACGTATATTACAGGTTGTTTTAGATAGATAGTTAAAAGTATAATTCTTATGACTTTCAGACATCCCTACAATCATTTCACACTCCTCCCCACTGCTTCTGTATTCATCTCCTTTCCTTCTCCCCAATTAAACACTTCCTTTTTTCTCATTTCCTCATTTAGACAACTTGTATCCTGAGATTCTCCCCACTGTTGTTCTCCCACTTGACCACCCCTGCAATGGGCCCATTTCACTTTCCTGGTTTCTGCAGTTTTGGCAAAATGTCGTCTGAAGTCTTGAAGCTGGGAGCCTCTAATGAAAAAGAACATATGGTATTTGTCTTTCTGGGTCTGGGCTAACTCGCTAAAGATGATCTCTCTAGTTCCAGCCATCTATCTGAAATTTTCATTTTTTCCCTTATAGCCAAATAGTATTCCACAGTGTATATGTATAATAATTTCTTTCTATCTGTCAATTGGAGGGCATTTAAGTTGTTTCCATTTCTTAGCTATTGTGAACAGGGCAGCAATAAACATGGCTGAGCTTTGAGTTTATACTTAAGGAGTAATATAGTTGGGTCACATGATAGATTTATTTTTTAGTTTTTTGAGAATATGGATTTCCAGAGTGGTCAGAAAAGTTTGTAATCCCACCAACAATGAATGGGTATTTCCTTTCCCCTACTCCCTCTCCAGCATTTCTTGTCAGATATTTGACTGATCTTTTCAATTCTGACTGGGGTAGAGTGAAATCTTAAAGATGTTTTGATTTTCATTTCTTTAGTTGCGGGGGATGATGAACAATTTTGAGATGTTTCTTAGCCTTTATTTTCCCAAGGTTTTTTTTTTTTTTTTGAGAACTCTATGTTCAGATATGATTGAATGGGTCATCTTACGTTTTTGTTTATTTTTTTTGAGGTGTGTGTGTGTGTTTTGGGTATTAGTTTTTTGTCAGATATATAGCTGGCAGAGATTCTTTCCCATATTGTAGAAATCCTTTCAACAAATTGATTTCTTGTTTAGCTCTGCAGAAGCCTTTGAATTTCATGGAGATTCAATTGTCAACTGTTAGCTATAATTCTCAGGTAAATGGAGTCCTACTTAGGATGTCATTCCCCAAAGAGGGAAGTAACCAACAGACCTATCCTGCTGCGAGTTCTGTGAACCACAAAACGAACAGTATGGTACATGAACACTGTAGGTGAAGTAGTGACACACGTTCCTTGATAGTAACTGACAGCTCTGACATTGGACTGCTCAACAAGTTGGAAAACATGCCCAGTACTGTATGCATGTCTAAGTGTGCGTTTGTGCATGTGGCTGATGTTTCTGTGGAGGTCAGAAGAGGGCACCACATCCCCTGGAGCTAGAGTGTCATGAGGTTGTGAGCTGCCTGACGTATGTGCTGGGAATTTATTTTGGGACTATGCAAGTAGAGAAAGCACTTTTAACTTTTGATCCATCTTTACAAACCCATCATTGGATCATTCTAAAAAGTTTGCTTTGTAAAAATATAAACTGAGAATATGTTTTCTCAGTGTACATTGTTTCTTACTCTCTTAATCTTTTGTTTAAGTTGGATAGTTAATTTGAAATCAAGTTTTCTTTATTATTTCATTTTTGGCTTTACTTTTATTGCCTTCTCTAAAAATGTTTTAAGTATTTTAAATCACAAAAGTATTTCTCTTACTAAAATAATTTTAGCTCTTTATACCTGTGCTGCATCACAGAATTAATTTCCTGTGAATTAAATACATGGAAATTCTTTGTTCTCAGACTTTCTGGTAGTATGCAAGAGAAGAGTTTCCTTTTCTGTTGAAGTGCCTGGTAATTGAAAACCCCCTCTATCTACATCAGTTTCTGGACCATTCTCACTGTAGAGCTCTTTCTTTCTCTCTCTCTCTCTCTCTCTCTCTCTCTCTCTCTCTCTCTCTCTATATATATATATATATATATATATATATATATTCATACCTCAATTCTCCATAAACTTTTTATATTAAAATCACAATCTATGGTGTAAATCTTCCAATATCATTTTCATTATTGCCTTAGTTAATTTCTTTTTCACTATGGTTGGAAAAAATCAATAAGAAGCTCTTCAAATTCTGTAAAATCTGCATCAACATTTTGGTGAGAGTTGCAGTGAATTAGAGATGAGTGAGTGTTTTATTTCATAGTAATACTTGTACCTAATGAAATATATAAATACATAAATTTAATCTCTGGTTTTTCTGAGAATACTGTACTGCTTCAAGTTACTAGTTTATTGGGATGCCTTTTCTTCTTCTGTGAACTTTATTTGCAATTGACTTTTTGTCAATCTTATTAGAAATGATTTTCTTAGTTGTTGATTCTCCAAATATTTATTTCTTTTACATAGGAATCTGTTTCATTCATTGTATTGCCTTCAAATTTTGTGTAGCAAATATAATCTTAGTAGCTTAAAACAATATCCATTTGTCTGTAAGTTCTGTACCTAGAAGTCTAGGCATAGCATGCCCTAGTTTGCTTGCCAGTATACTCTCAAGTTGAAAATCAATGTTCCAGTCATGCTTGGTTCTTATTTAAAGTCAGGGAAATATGCATCCAGAGTCATTTGAGTTGCTGGTATAATTTCCTTTCCTTTTGTTTGCTTTTCCTCTTTTTATTGAGTAAACCTATTCTTCATGCTGTATATTCTGATTACTGTTTCTCCTTACTCAAGTCACCCCATATCCTCCTCTCCTCCCACCCATAAACTCCACATCTTCTTTCTCTCTTTAGAAAACAAACAAGTCAGTCAAAAACCAAACAAACATGAATAAAACAAAGTAAACAGACAAACAGAGAAAGAGGGACAGATGGACAGAGCTACAGAGAAAGACACACACAGAATTCACAAGAACTCAGAAACCATAGCAGATAAACAAAAGTAAGAATTAAAAAAAAATGCTCAAACAAAGCATTATGAGACAAAAATTCTCCAAAAATATCATTGAATTTGTTTTGTGTTAGCCAACTACTGCTGAGCATAGAACGTCTCTTAAGTGTGGTTTCTATACCCAATGAGGTGCCATTGGAAGAAATTAGTTTTCCCTTTGCTAGTGGTGGCTAACTGGAGAGAGTTTCTGGGTTATAAATGGGAACTTGTGTCCATTTCTCTTCCCAGTGATGGGACCCTCTCTAGCTTAAACTTATGAAGCCATTGTGAATGCTACCATTGTTTCACATGCACCATTAGTTCTGTTGTTCCTGGAAGTCACTGTTCATTGGAATTTTCTAATTGCATTGTCTTTTTCTTTCTTTCTGTTTCCTGTTCTCCATAGTTCCTAAGCCCAGAGAAGAGGGTTTTGATGGAAAAATCCCATTTTGGACAGAGTGTTCTATCACTCTCTACACACTGTAGAATTGTGAATATCTTTATTAGCTCTTATCTCCTGTAAGACAAAGCTTCTATGTCTGATGGTGGTTGAGCAAGACATTGATCTATGGGTATAGCAGAATGTCAATAGGAGTCATTTTATTGTTACATTCCTTTAGCAGAAGAGTAGTTTTTGGGTTTTCTTTAGGTCACTGGCCTATCTAGCTTCCTGGCTACCTGAGCAGTATCAGGTATGGGTTCCTTCTCATGGAATGGCCCTTAATCCAATTAGATAGTGGTTGATTACTCCCACAGCTTTTGTGCCATTAGTGCATGAGTGTGTCTTGCAAATGTATTATCTCTGTAGATGGAAGGGTTTGTTGACGGGTTGGTATTTAGTTTTCTCCTCTGGAAGTGTGTAGGATACCTTATATATCAGGAACACTAGTCAGTAGGGGTATAGGCTTTAGTTATGAGTCAGCTCAACTTCTCCATGGTCAGTGAGATACACAGGTGTTGTCTTCAGCAACAGGGCATTACCATCAGATTGTGAAGAGAAATGAATAGCTTTGAAAATAGCCTGAGTTGGTTGGAGTTTCAATGGTGCCCTTTTGGCCAATAACTCAATTATATGTCATGTATTCTGGCCTTGTTTCACTCAGTAACAAGAAGTTCAGTTGGGTCCATAGATGTGTTAAGACATAATTTAATGATTAGGTAGCAATTCTATATAGAGGGATGGATTTCCCAGCAATCATGGTTTCCATAATTTCAATAATTCTAAATCATGGCTGCTTAAGGGGAATATATGAATACAATATTTTGCTACAATACAATTAATCCTCACTGTAGATTTTGCTAACATTTTATTGAATTCCTTGAAAAATTATAGTGATTGTTATTTATTGCTTAGCATTTGGAAGTTTGAGATGAATGGATTTAA
The DNA here is from genome assembly GCF_903995425.1 of Onychomys torridus. Taxonomy (NCBI): domain Eukaryota; kingdom Metazoa; phylum Chordata; class Mammalia; order Rodentia; family Cricetidae; genus Onychomys; species Onychomys torridus. The sequence continues at coordinate 43,944,084 of NC_050446.1, read as the reverse complement.
CCACCACTTTTTTGAAGGAAAAACGTATGTTTTCCAAGCATGATAAATTTAACATAATGATTTCTTTACATAATATTCATTAACATAATGATTTTCTTACACTTACCTCTGTGGTGTGTGCCTAAACTGTGTCCAAACTATCTCACATCAAATGTAGCACTGTAGCTAAATGCTCTAATCCTTCTCTTCTGCATATAAAAACATTAAGCTTAAAGAGAATCTTTGATCCACTTGGATTTAAGTTTTGTGCACGGTGACAGATATGGATCTATTTGCAGCCTTCTATACATTGACATCCAGTTATGCCAGCACCATTTGTTGAAGATGCTTTCTTTTTTCCATTGTACATTTTTGGCTTCTTTGTAAAAAATTATATGTTCATAGGTGTGCAGGTTAATGTCAGGGTCTTCAATTCGATTCCATTGGTCCACATGTTGGTTTTTATGCCAGTACCAAGCTGTTTTTATTACAGTAGCTCTATAGTAGAGCTTGAGGTCGGGGATTATGATGCCTCCAGAGGTTGTTTTATTGTACAGGATTCTTTTGGCTATCCTGGGTTTTTTTGTTTTTCCATATGAAGTTGAGTATTATTCTTTCCAGATCTGTGAAGAATTGTGTTGGTAATTTGATGGGGATTGCATTGAATCTGTAGATTGCTTTTGGTAAAATCACCAACTTTACTATGTTAATCCTGCCTATCCATGAAATTAGACATCAAAATGCCCAACAGTCCAATTAAGAAATGGGCTATAGAACTAAACAGAGAATTCTCAACAGAGGAAGCTCAAATGGCTGAAAGACATTTAAGGAATTGCTCAACATCCCTAATTATCTAGGAAATGCAAATCAAAACAACTCTGAGATACCACCGTACACCTGTCAGAATGGCTAAGATCAAAAGCAAAGAAGACAGTTTATGCTGGAGAGGATGTGGAGCAAGGGGAACTCTCCTCCACTGCTGGTGGGAATGCAAGCTTGTACAGCCACTTTGGAAATCAATATGGCACTTCCTTAGAAAATTGGGAATCCATCTCCCCCAAGACCCAGCTGTAGCACTCTTGGGCATATACCCAAGGAATGCTCAATCATACCACAAGGGCATTTGCTCAGCTATGTTCGTATCAGCTTTGTTTGTAATAGCCAGAACCTGGAAACAACCTAGATGCCCTTCAACTGAAGAATGGATAAAGAAAATATGGTACATATACACAATGGAGTACTACTCAGCAGAGAAAAACAATGACATCATGAGGTTTGCAGGCAAAAGGATGGATCTAGACAAAATCATCCTGAGTGAGGTAACCCAGACTTAGAAGGACAAACATGGTATGTACTCACTCATAGTAGGATACTAGATATAAAACAAAGATGACTAGACTGCTACACAACTCCAGGGAGGCTACCTAGAAAATGGGACCCTAGGAAATACCCAAGGATCCCCCAATGACAGAGAAATGGATGAGATCTACAGGAACAACCTGGATGTCATTGGGAGTAATGAAGGGCAAGATTGGAGGGAAAGAAAGCTTAGGGGAGCAGGAGATCCCAGCTGGATCAAGAACAGAAAGGGAGCATGAGGAATAACAGACCATGATAAATGAAGACCACATGAGAATAGGAATAGGCAGAGTGCTTGAGAGGTCCCCAGAAATCCACAATGATATATCCTCTGTAGTCTGCTGGCAATGGTCGAGAGAAAGCCTGATCTGACCTAGTCTGGTGATCAGATGACTAAACACCCTAACAGTCATCTTGGAATTCTCATCCAATAACTGATGGAAGTGCATGCAGAGATCCTCAGCCAGGCCCCAGGTAGAGCTCCAGGTGTCCAACTGTCGAGAAAGAGGAGGGTCTGCAAGAGCGTGAATTGTTGAATCCAAGATTGCAAAAAGCACAGGGACAAATAGCCAAATGAATGGAAGCACATGAATTATGAACCAAAGGCTGTGGAGCCCCCAGCTGGATCAGGCCCTCTGGATAAGTGAGACAATTGAATAGCTTGAACTGTTTGGGAGGCTCCCAGGCTGTGGGACCAGGACCTGTCCTTAGTGCATGAGCTGGCTGTTTGGAACCTGGGGCTTACACAGGGACACTTTGCTCAGTCTGGAAGGAGGTGACAGGACCTGCCTGCACTGAATCCACCAGGTTTAAATGAATCCCCAGGGGTGCCTTAATCCTGGAGGACATGGGAATGGAGGGGAGGGGGTGGGGGGAAGGTGGGGATGGGAGTGGGAGGGGGGAGGACAGGGGAACCCATGGCTGATGTATAAAATTTAAAACACATAATAATAAAGAAAAAATAAAAAGGAAAATAAAATAAAAAAAGAGAATCTTAACAAGATAGTTAATAGCAATCTTTTCATTAGTCCAGGCAGCCTGTCTCTATAGAGAGGATCCTAGGTGATATGCTATATTACTAATAAATAGCATAGATCTGATGTGTATGAAATTCTTCAAATCATTTCAAATTTTTAATGTTTAAAGAACAGATTGCTTGAGGGGAATAGAAGTAATAAAACGGTAAGCTTGGGAGAAGGGAAAAAGTAGTTCCTGGGGCCATTCCTCACTAGTCAGAGTTAAGTCTTAAAAAATGTTGTTTCTTTGCTCCCTTTTAAAGAGTGGATAATTGAGAATTAAATTTCTGAACATGAATGCACACTACTCTAGCAGGCAAGAATTAGGAAGGGAATTGTTATCCCTTCTTGGAAACACACAGTCAGGAGCACAGGAACACAGGGAACATTTTTTTTTTAAAGGAACAATTGACATTCTGAAAGCCTTGTTTCACCAAGATGCACTGCTGGAAAACAATAACATTTCACAGAGAAATATATCAGCTAAACATTTGTTAATTTTTTATTCTAGATAGAAAGCAAAAAAGCCTGCATTTTGCTCTCTGAAATTCTAGCTTAGACCATTTTAATAGGTCAGGCCATGAGGAGAGATTAGTTATTTGAATTAATATTTGTTGCTTCAGAGGTGATTGGAGAGTTTCTGGGATGTCTTCTGTCCCTTAATTTCTTCGCTTGGTATGCCACAAAGCTATCCTATAGTCACAGCTGGTAATTGCCATGAGATAATGTATAGATGTTTGAATTTAAATATGCATTGTTTTCCTGCTGGTGCTCTGCTATTAGTCAGTTTTTCATTTTTTTCCAGTAGCTGATCCATGTGTCCTCTTGGGCATATACACAAGGAATGCTCTATCATAACACAAGGACACTTGCACAACTATGTTTATAACAGCATTACTCATAATAGTCAGAACCTGGAGACAACCTAGATGCCCCTCAACCAAAGAATGGATAAAGAAAATGTGGTACATGTACACAATGGAGTACTACTCAGCAGTAAAATACAATAACATCATGCAATTTGCAAACATGGAACTAGAAAATAACATCCTGAGCAAGGTAACCCAGACTCAGAAAGACAAACATGGTATGTACTCACTCATAAATATAAAGCAAAGGATAATCAGACTACAATCCACAGCTCCAGAGAAGGTAGCTAACAAGGAGGACCCTATGTGGGATGCATGAATTGCTCTGGCAAGGGGAAATAGTTAAGATCTCCTGCATAAACTGGGTGTGGGGGGGGCAATAGTGTGTAGGGGATGGAGTATTAGAACATAGGGAACTGGATGGTTGAGCTGGAACAGGGACAGAGTGGGAGAGATAAAGAGATATCTTGATAGAAGGAGACATCATGAGGATAGGGAGAAACCTAATGCTAGGGAGGTTCCCAGGAATCCACAAGGATGACCCCAGCTTAGACTACTAGCAATAGTGGAGCAGGTGCCTGAGCTGGCCTACTCTGCTAATCAGATTGGAGAATATCCTAACTGTCAAAATAGAGCCTTCATCCAGTAACTGATGGAAGCAGATGCAGAGATCCACAGCCAAGCACCAGGCTGAGCTCCAGGAGTCCAGTTGAGGAGAGAGTAGAGGGATTCTATGAGCAAAGGGCATTAAGACCATTATGGGGAAACCTACAGAGAGAACTGAACCAACCTCGGGGAAACTCATAAACTTTAGATGAACAGCTGTGGAACCTCCATGAGACTGGAATAGGTCCTCTGCATGAACAAGACATTTGTGTAGCTGGGTCTGCTTAAGGGGCCCCCTGGTAGTAGAATCAGGATCTATCCCTGGTGTATGAGCTGGCTTTTTGGGGCCCATTACCTATGGTGGGACATCTTGCACAGCCTTGATGCAGGGGGAGGGCCTTGGACCTACCTCTACTGAATGTACCAGGCTCTGCTGATTCCCCATTGGAGGCCTTATCTTTTCAGAGGAGGAAATGGGGGGTGTGGGTTAGGGGAAACCTGGGAGGCAGAAGGAGGTAAGAGAGGGGGATCCTAGGTTGGTATATAAATTGAATAAAATTTTTATTAATAATGAAAAAATTATGTTGGAAAAATAAAAACAAATAAATAGATAAATAGAATAAGCCTATAAGCCTCTGTGTGTAATTTATTTGAGCATCAGGTGGCAGGCCTCCCAAAAGAGCAAACACAAACAACAGCAGAGCATGCCTGAGATGGTAAAGTCTAGAAAAAACTCCATGCCAACCAAAACAGAGTTCTAGATATGTAGGATTCTGATAAACAGGGTTTCCATTAGTGGTAGAAAACCAATGGGGAATTAGGAGGCAACTGTGATGGTTAGTTAAAACTTTGAAACTGACAATCTAGAATCACCTAACTAGAGTACTAATGATGTATTATCTAGATCAGGTTGGCCTGTGGGCATTTCTGTGGGGATCTGTTTGGATTGCTTGGTGACTTAGAAGACCCCTTCCACCACCTGCAGTACAGTTTCCTAGGTAAGGACTGCAGAACTATATAGAACTGAAAAGAGCTAGATGAGGAGAAGGGGGCAAGCAAGGATGCATTTATTCTCTCTTTACTCTTGACTATGGGACAGGACTAACTGCTTGAATTATTGCCCTGACTTCCCTAAAAGGGTGTATTGTAACTCGGAATCATAAGATGAACAACGCTTTCTCCAATAATTTGGTTTTGGTCAGGTTGTTTTATCACAGAACCAGAAATGAAACCAAGGCATCAGGAAACCAGAGGCTGTGACTCTCAGGTACTGAACAGGATCAGTCTCAGCATGAGGAAGTTGTGATCTGCAGAACAGACAGGAGAGTGGGCACATTTATCAAAAGAAGACCCAACACTCATCTGTTTTCCATGCAATATAACTCCAGCCAACTATATCTCATATTTCCAGAAAGTGGGGATAAAGCACCAGGAATGGACAAAGAGGGAATTAATTAAAAGGTATTCGAAGTAGTTGCTGGCCACCTTGTGCACACCTCTGTCTTTCAAGTTCCTTGAAAACTGTCAGTCCCTTCATCCACACTGAGGACATTTTCCTTTGTTTTCCTCTTGAAACTGCAAGGATCAAGAAATTAAATTTCCTGCTCCTGCCTTGCAGCACTCTATAGCCAACGTTTCTCTGGCTACTTGAATTGGTTTAAATGTGTTGTCTGTTCAGGGGGACCAGAATTTTCCCAAGTGTTTTTGTGCCAGCATTCCACTCTAGTGGAAGCTAAAGAAGGAGCCCTTTCTCTCCCTCCTTCCTTTCTAAGACTGTCTCTCAATGCCAGAGTTACTAAATTCCCAAACTGGTATTGCCCACTGGAGTCTGTGTTTCCAATTCTGTCATTCAATAGAAGTTGGTGTTTGAGAAAGAAATTATAACACTACTATTACCTAAAGTGTAATTAAGTATAGTCTCTTTTGAGGGACATGGTATTCACTTATTAGGGTTACTTTTACTAAGAAATATGGACTCTGAAGTATTAGCTAAATTTAATAGAAATTTAATGAATAGTTATTATACAGCAAGCATTCTAAATTCTTTCATATGTTATTATTTTGACAGCCTAATAATAGTCTACTTACATTACTACTCTAATAGTTAAATATGATTTCATCTGCTCAGTTCTTAGGCTCAATGTGGCTGGACTTTTACAGTGAAAAATGAATTACAACACACAAATTATATATATATATATATATATATATATATATATATATATATATTCCCAATCTCCCTTTTGAAAGTCTATATCAAAATAAATGTTTAGAGGACGTATGTCATCATTGCTTCATTTAAAACTCCTATCTCTTTTGTTCTCTAACATCTGTCATTTAATATCTCTTTCTACTTTTGGCCTTGCTTCCTGAAACACCAGTTGTTCATGAAGGCTATGAAGTCTTTTGGGGATAATATATTACTGCTACAGGATATACATTTGAATTTTTATAATGGAAGCAGCCAAATATTTGGCTCACAGTAGCAGAACAAACAAAGATTTTGAATATTTAATATAACTGGAAGTCTGGAAGTCAATTGTTTCAATTGATTTTGTACTATTACCCAGAGCCCAATTTATTTTTATTTTACTTTATTTCATTTTAGTTTAGTTTAGTTTAGTTATGTAGACAAAGTATCACTAAAGAGGCAGTGGCTGAATGACCAGCCTGACCTCAATTTCACATGAAGGACTTGCTTTTGCCTTATGAGTGCTGAGGTTAAAAGTTAGTGCCACCATGCCCAATCCCAAGTATATTTTTAATCTACTCTATAAAACACATTTCTCAAATTATTTTTTTATTAGCAAATAAAGACATGTTGACAGTTTCCTATACATGTAGCATATATGGTAGTTTGAAAGAGAATGGTCTGTATGGGCTCATATATTTCAATACCTGGTCCCCAGTTGCTGGAACTATTTGGGAAGGATTAGGAGGTGTGGTCTTGTTTGAAGAGGTGTGTGATTGTGGGTGGACTTTGAGGTTTCAAAAGAATCATGTAATTCTCAGTGTGTTCTCTCTGTCAGGAGTTGCATCTTAAGATGTAAGCACTCAGTTACAATCTAGCCTTGTGCCCACTTACCTGTAGCTATAAATTTGACAAGACCAACATGGCATCTAATTCTCTGAAACTGTAACCCCCAAATAAACTCTTTCTTCTACAAGTTGCCTTGGTCATCATGTCTTATCACAACAATGGAAAAGTGACTAAGACATTTTGTGCTGTGATTGTTCTATATCCTGACTTGCCCCTCTATCTGTCCTTCCCCTCAAGTTTGACACGTTTTACAGTTTGGTCACAGAATGGATGCAGCAACCCTTCACTAATATAATGATACAGATATATATATATCACTGTAGGTCTTAGGGGAAAAAAAAGAGGCACTCAGAGAAAATAGGGGTTTCCTCCTGTTTTGTTGTATGAAAACTTATGCAAATGCAAAGAAATTTCCATTTGTATCAGATGGGCTAGGACTGGATTATATGCCTAGACCATTCTGCTTTTTTGTAAATATTACTGATTGATTTATGCCTATCAGCTTAGCTTACCAGGTATATTGCAATACAAAGTGTGTATGCAAACCATGTTCAAAGGTAGGAAAAACCTATGATCTCAGCAACAAGAGAGGCTGAGGTGGGAAGAAAGCCTGAATCCAGATGCTTAGAAAGCACATTTCCGAAAGAGAGGGTATAAGGAAAAAAGAACCAACATTTTCCTGGCAAGCATAAAGGAGAGGATAGTTGGCAGTTTGGCCATGGTGTGTTAGAAGCTGAGAGTGCCTTCTGACGTTCCTTGCACACTCTACAGAAACACTGTGCTGTGCCATTGGCCATTGTGAGTTTCAGTTAACTTTTAGGGTCTTCTTTCCTTGCAAGCTGAGCAACATTCACTGTGATTTACTGCTCTGTAGGTATTCTTTCTTTGAATTTGCTTTTATTTTCAATCAGGTTCCTTATGACAAAGAGAATCATCCAATAAGAGACGGAGAACAGGGTGACAAGCTCTGTTCGCCAGCCTCTTTGGCATCAGCACTGAGCCCTTTCCACTTCCGCATCTCTATGCGTTTATGAGCTCTTCTGTACACCAGATTGCTTTCTTTCTCACAGCCCTTCTCAGTCCTGCATCAGAGAGGACTGACTTCCCTCTGGTCACCACTGTGAGTACTTGTGTGGCACGTATGATGACATCTACCTACATCTCCTCTGCTGTTTATATGGATTCATATCTTCTCATTCAGCATTCTGAACACAGGTACAACTCGGTCCCTTATTGAAGTTAGGAAGATCAAAGTAAGTTGAGAAAAACAAAGCTTTTCTTTCTACTTTAGCTTTTTATTTTAACATCAAATATCTTTAATTTTCCCCCCAAACCACATTAATTTGTAAAATAAGAGATACAAAAAATAGCATGGAAAACAATTTAGAGTCTCAGTTCCAGGTAGTCACTTCTGCTTTTAAGTTCCAAGAGTCATTTACCCTGCTCAAATAATGGGGCTCAGGAGTGATAGTTTATTATTAAGGCTGATTTCTGTCTTCTATTCATCCTTTTGCACAGATAAGAATGAATGTTATGTGCCTCATTTGCAGTGGTTTTCAACAGCTAAAATGTCTACAAAATTAAATATCTTATGTCTTATGACAATTCCATGCCCAGAACGTTAGACTATTCTAAATGCTGATGACTAGCAAATAATGACCACCAGCCTAATGGTTTCTAGTGAGAGCTGTTCAGCCACTAGGCCGCCTTGCTTATGTCTACTCATCTATATATACTTTACTCAACCATTCCAAATTTTCACTTCATCTTTTTTCAAGATTTAATTATTATTGTTGTTTTAAATCATATATGTGTGTGCATGTGTTTGTATGTAGTTATGTGATCATAGGTACAGGTGCCTGCAAGGCACAGAGGTGTCTCATCTTTTGGAGCTGCAGTTACAGGGGGTTGTGAGCTGTCTTCCTTAGGTACTGGGTAGCAAACTGCTCTATTGCAAAGGCAGTATGTGGGTTGTGTTGGTGAGGGTCAGTATTCAGCACTATTCAGAGGCATATATTATCTGTGTAGTTCTAACAGCTAAGTGCATATTGACAAAGTTTACAGGGCTCGTCAGTGGCTATTGATGTTGGTATCTGCTGTGGCAAGGAAGGGTGATCTTCCTGCCTCATGCTCCCAAGTGCTAAGATCAGAGCTATATGACAATATCCTTGGTTTGTGCAATGTGAAGGATGGAATTCAGGGCTTCCTATGCACAGGGAAAACACTCTACCTACTGAATCATATCCCAGCCACTATCATATATTTTCTCTATGACATTCTTTGATTTGTTTATGAAAACATTATCTTTTCTTCTTATCACCACCATAATGAGTAAATTGCTTTACTGTAAATTTGGTTATTTAACAATCACATTAGACTACACATTCTCTAGAAAGGATAAGACATTACTTACTTGGGAAACACAGGAATCTGTAAAGGGCTATTAAAGGCAGGACCTGAATATAGCTCTTGAATGTATGAAGAGGCAAGCATGAGCTGCTTCATCTGTCTTTCCTTCTTCTATTTGCAGTTTCTGCATTGTCCAAACATGCAGAGCTTCCTTCTTGTTTAATATGCTCAGACTCTCAAATCCATTCCAAACATGTTTTAGAGAAATTACCTTATGGACAAATCTGCAATCTGTTCAAAAAATGTAGTGAAAAAACGTAGGAAAAAAATTCCCCAGAATATTTCCCCGCCTTCTCATGTCTTGTTCTTATATACAATGATGAAGGAACTGAGCTCAAAGAACAGTGATGATGCTGGTTCTTGTGCCCTCTGCTCCATTAGCCTGCTCTGTCTCAGCCAAACTCATTTCCCATGAGCCCCCTGGAGTCTCCCCTTTCACCTTCCCTAGCAGGTCAGAGCACCTCATCACACACTAATCTGTTTTATGCCTTGAAGAATCCTCACATATTGAGGTCCACCTTTTCTGACTTTACAGTTTGTATTGACATTGATGTGTGTTAAAATGGAATTGCTTTCCTGGAAATTAAGGGATAAAGAATGGTTTATCAACTTTATTCTAAAATTATTGTATTTCTATTAGAATTAACACTAGTAAACCTTTTATCTTCCTGAATTGTCTTATGCAACAAACTTAAATTAAAATTAACTAAAAGCATACAAATTCTCAATCTTGATGTTGGTAAATGCTTGTGGTAATAATTATTTGTGTATGCATGTGTGGGTAGTATGCATGTTCATATGCCTTCATGTATATGTGCTCACTTGTGTGGGGTATTTATGCACATGTGCATACTTGGAGAATCAGGTTAATGTTGGGTATCTTCCTCAATATGACTACACATTATTCTTTCAGTTTCTATCACTTGAAGACAGAAGTAGTCAATTGGGATAGATAGTCCATGTAGGCAGCCTGTTCCAAGAATTCTGAGTCTGCCTTCTAAGTGAGTGCTTGAGTTCTAAGTGAGATACTATACATTCCCATAATTAAGTGAATTTGGGTGATGTGAACTCAAGTCTTCATGCTTGGGAAGCCATCTGAACTATTGACTGAGCTCCAGGTTAAGGCTTTGTTCCTTTTCATTCCAGGTGTGATTATCAGCTTTGGGAGTTTATGGGAACCTGTACTGGAACCAAAGGGGAAGGAAAAGTAGTTTTGGAGAAAAACCTGAAGCTATCAAAATTCTTTCTCCTAGAAAATTAAATTTAAATCAGTTGTCCTTACAATACTTATAATTCAGTATTTAGAATTGAGCTGGACAATCCAGGTATCCTTCCCAGGGTCCTTCTTACTAGCTAGCTTCCCTGGAGTGTAGTTATCATTTGCTTTATATCTAATATCCACTTATGAGTGAGTACATACCATCTTTGTCCTTCTGAATCTGGGTTACCTCACTCAGAATGATATTTTCTAGTTCCATCCATTTGCTTGCAAACCTCATGATATCATTGTTTTTTCTCTGCTGAGTAGTACTCCATTATGTATATGTACTACATTTTCTTTATCCATTCTTCAGTTGAGGGGCATCTAGGTTTTTACCAGGTTCTGTCTATTGCAAATAATGCTGCTATGAACATAGTTGAGCTTGTGTTCTTGTGATATGATTGAACATTCCTTGGGTATATGCCCAAGAGGACACATGGATTTCCCAGTGATGGAGAAATGTATGAGATCTACATGAGCAAACTGGGGGGTGAGGGGAGGGTAATGGAGGGCAAGGGACAGAGGATGAGAGCTTAGGGGAAGGGGGGGGGTTTGAGCTGGAACAGAAACAGAGTGGGAGAACAAGGAAAGAAATATCATGATAAATGAGGACCCCATGGGAATAGGGAGAAACAGAGTGCTGGGGGCATTCCCAGGAATCCACAGGGATGACTCCACCATAGACTACTGGCAATGGTCGAGAGGGTGCATGAGCTGGCATACTCTGGTGATCGAATGGCTGAATACCCTGTCATCATAGAACCCTCATCCAGTGACTGATGGAGACAGATGCAGAGATTCATGGCCAGTGCCAGGCTGAGCTCCAGGAATCCAGTCGATAGGGGAGAGGAGGGATTCTGTCCACAAGGGATATTGAGACCATGACTGGAAAAAGTAGAGACTACTGTCCAAACTAGTGGAAAGGCATGGACTGTGGACCAATAGCTGAGGAGCTCCCTTGGGATCAGAACCTGTCCCTAGTGCATGAGCTGGCTTTTTGGAACCTAGTGCCTATGGTGGGACACTTTTAAAAACTTAAAGCTGCCTCCTGACTACTTCCTTTCCCTTAATACAGAGGTTCAGAAGTGGTCAAAGGAGAGATAACAAGTGTCTATGGAATGCTCAGTCATAAACAAGGCATCTATATTCTAACCCTCTCCTGAGATTCAGTGAACATTACAGAAAAGGAAGCAGAAAGAATGTTAAAGCCAGTGCTCAGGGAGGACCTGGGTGAACAAAAAATGTATTCTGAACTCACAGCAACTGGGATTTCCTAGATAACATCTTCACACGGTCAATTCAGTAAACACTACAGCATGGATGGGGGAAGGGGCACATGGGCCTTCATCCCTAACTGAGGTGCTAGGGGAAAGAGAATCAGTTTATTTCAGGGATGTGTCCTCTAGTAGGTTGATCATGCTCCACTGGATGATCCCATAGCCACTTGTATACTGGCCACACATATTGGACTTGGTGGACTAGATAAACAAAAACAAGAATGTTGTGAAGTGAGGAGGAGGATACAAGGAAGAGTTGGGATGGGAGTCAATATGTGTGAAATACATTGTATTTGTGCATGAAATTCTCAAAGAATAAATCAAATATTCTACAAAAAGTTAAAAATAAATAAGAATTAGGGGCATTAGAAAATCATGTATACAGAGAATTGAATAGTAATCATGTTCTATTATTAAAAAAGCATACAAACTTGATGTCAAATGTACAATGTTAAAAACAGTTATAGGGGCCAGGTCGTGGTGGTGCCTTTAATCACAGCACTTGGGAGGCAGAGCCTGGTGGATATCTGTGATTTCGAGGCCAGCTTGGGCTACCAAGTGAATTCCAGGAAAGGCCCAAAACTACAAGAGAAACCCTGTCTCAAAAAAAAAAATAAAATAAAATAAAATAAACAAACAAACAAAAAAACAGTTATAGGGAAAGAGAACTTGAAATTTAGAAATTCACCCAAGAGGGACAGAAGCAAGAATAGCTATGAAGTTATCTATGTGGCACAAATTATTTTGTGGCAAGTACATGATCTTCATGTCTAAAGTTGCCTCAAACATGTCCATTGACATTATATAGAAATAAAACATCCATATAAAAGGCAAGAAAAGATAACCAAGTATCCGTAGCCCAGAGCCTTTTGTTTCTCCATGGCTTTGGATCAGTGTCAGCAAACAATAACAAAAATCTAACCAGAACTTGAAGGGATACTCAGTGAGTGAAAGCAAGAAAATACCAATGTCTTTATTTCCCAGGCTTTTCATAGTAAATCTTTTAACACTCTGAAACTAAGCACCCAGCTCTTTCCTGGCAGAACAATAGTTTACCCAGCTTGTCCTTGGAGGGAAAATCCAAGGTGACTTCAGCCCAATAACCTCACCCAGGTCTCACCACTAAAGAGGAAATCTTTAAGAACATTAAATCCTTTCTGTGTATTCTGGAACCTTTTTATATTGTCTTAGAAAACACTTTGCTTGTGACCTCTGCATAGTTCTGCACCAAGAATTACCATGTAAGTGCTGTCATCTCCTTAAATAATAAATACTACTTCATAAGACTTTTGAAGCTAGAATCACACGGAGACCTTAAGGAAACAGAATAAGTAGATTACATTTCCTAGAATAACATAGTTTGGTGCTTAGCAAATGTTAGAAAATAAAGGATTTTGAAATGAGTCAAGTCTGTTGAATTTGTAAAGAACTTTGTATAATCTGTAGGCTATGGTTCTGTGATGTTTTGCAATGGCTCAGGGGGAATTTTTTTGAAAAAAAAAAAAAAAAAAAACAACCAAGAGACAAGTGTAGTGTTAAAACAAGCTGCCATTGGTATGCCAACAAGGGAGCTGGCATGGAAGAAGTACAGCTTCTTGGGATTTGGAGAAAAGCTTCAGAACAGCCACCAAAGACCTAATCTATGGGAAGAATTTGAAAGTTTACACAGGCTTAGTTTTAAGAGCTGCTGTGGAAGTAAAGTAAGCTTTTTTTTTTTTTTTTTTTTACTTTTGAGATTCAGATCAGAAATTGGAATCTAGGGAAACAGTTGCCCAGAAATTTGGTTTTGTAAAGCTATGTCTCTTTCCAGACAAATGCATTTCAAAAGACAAAACCTGGATGGGGACATTCTGATCACAGAATGGCCACAGCGGTTTGTATACCACTTGTCAGCCCTCCTTACCACTACTCATCCTGGTATTCATCCATGTGAAAGGAAGAGGCTATGCGGACAGGCTACTGAAGGTGTGTGTTCTGTGACTCACTGAAAAGCAGATGTGGCAGGATTTAATGAGAAACTACACTTTGTATTGTCAAACGGTTCCTAATCTTATCTGTTTTCCAAATGTACTTGGTTCAGATGATTTAATAGAGACAGCATTCTGTCACCACATGTTTTCTGTATCATCCCAAGAATGTGCTAGGATGCAGTTAACAGGTAATAATGTCTGTGCTCATTTTCAGAGGCTACTATGGGTTAACTATGACAGACAGAGAGTCATTTTCATTTATTTTGAATGAGAGTATTTTAGTATACAAGGTATCTATTAGAAATTCAAAGCTCACTAACTACAACCTTAAATATGATTTAAAAGGTAGAGTTGCTGATTCTACTTATAATGGAATGCTGATGTATATACTAAGACATTTCTGAAAGAAAATATCTCAACATCCTTAGAACAGAAAAGGAAGTATGGTTTAGATTTACTCTTTTTATATATCTTAAATATTTGATATATTAAAAAAATTAGCAGGCAACATTTCTTTACTATCACACAATCAAATATACATGTTTCAGAGGCCAGTTGGAATCATTGTGTGGGGCTTGAACTAATGTTCACAGTGAATATGAGCTAACTTAGTATTTGTTGCAAAAGCACAAATGTATAAGGGATCCCAACTCACTGCTCTCCCATGTTCCTGGCTAAATTCTGTATGTATAGAGTGCTGGTTATTCTGATCTACTCTATTCTGTTATCCAATTCTTGAAGAGGGGGAATGCAGCACAGAGGGAACTGTGAGCTCTTGCAGAACAGCTAAGTTTCAACTTTAAGGATAGATTAACCATACCCAGAGATGTTATAGATTCCACCTGTCTTATGAGGGTTTCGTTTGCTGAGATAAAACATGAGGACCAAAAGCGAGTTGGGAAGGAAATAATTTATTTCAAGCTTACAGCACCACATGATAGTCCATCACCAAATGAAGTCAGGACAGGAAGTCAAGGCAGGAACCTGAAGGCACAGACAAAAGCAGAGGCCATGGAGGAGTTCTGTTTACTGGCTTGTTCCTCATGACCTCCTCAGGTTAACTTCTTTTAGTACCCATAATCCATCCCAGGTTGATATGTGAGGACTAGCTATCAATCATCACTCAAATTACTTCTCAGGCTTGCCCAAAGACCAACCTGGTGGGGGAATTTTCTCGGTTGATATTTCCTCTTTAACTTATTTTAAGCTGAAATAAAATTATCCAGTGCACCGCTTCTATGGATTAACTTGCTAAAGGGACTACATTGAATATTTTGACACATTATAGAAAATTTTACAGGTTCAGTATATGTCATTCCCAGTGATACACCAGAATGAGTGGGCTATGTTTATATGCTTTTAAAAATATATTATTTTCTTCCAGTTATTCAGTGTAGATGTCCTACTCCAAAAACATGGAATCTAACACTAAAAGGCAACTAGCTTGTGTTTTCTAGTTTTAGCCATCTTCCTGGAAAGTCCCTCTGCTTCGCTAAAATTTTGGCAGAAAGAAAAGTGAGGATGAGAGGTGCAGTAGGACCAGCGATCTGGACTAGATGTGTCTATCCTTGATTATTCAAGTTCTATATCTAGTGCACCCAAATCATTGTTGAGCACTGTGCTTAAAAGCATGTGAACACATCAGCAGAAAACATTATAAAATAACAATATAGGGAAATGAGGGATTGTACACCTGTAAAAGCCCCCAAGGCTTATTAGCTTCATTCATCAGAATAAAAACTGGTAGTTTCAGTTTGCTGAGGAAGGAGTATCCCACTGAACTGTGTTGTTCCACATCTTTCCCCTCAGGAAAACATTCAGCTATTTTTAAACCATGTTGTTTTCCCTAATATGATACTGTACAAATCTACATTCCCAGAAAGATGAAATGCTTCACTATGGTGAGTGACAAATATCCCCCGAGAGCAAACACAAAGAGCATGCCACCACAGGGAGAAAGTAAAGATCAAATCAACAATGGGAAGTAGCCAAGAGTGTCAATTTTCTGCTTTTTCCTCCATTCTCTAGAATGCTCTGTTGCAAAGGAGCCCCTTATACAAATGCTTTATGCAGGCAGTGCGAGTCCCCCAGCTAGATGATCTGGTTACCTGAGGGAATTCACAGCTAACAGGATTTAGAGAAAGAAAAGAAATAGAGTCATCAGGTCTTAAGAGAATACCTGATTCTATTCAAGCAATTAGTACCCTACCTCTAACTGGGTGATTTCATAAGCTAATGAGTCATAAGGTAGAATTCAGAAGAAATTAACCATACTATACACACTGAGATGTGGTGTGTCTGTCCAGGAAGATTTCTCTTTCTCTAATTCAACGTGTTTCAGATGACAGGGCTTGCATTGTATTCCTCAGGGCATGAATCCACCAGTAAACAGATCTCATTACAGCATCACAAAATGTTTCTGGTATCCAATTCCTCTTCTTTTTGTTTTTAAGCTCTCTAGATTACTAAACATACTTGCTCTCTTGCTGTGGTTCAGGTTTCTCTGGGCTTGGGGTGAAGCTCTGTCACCCGATGCTCTGCCCGTGCTTCTGCTCTCCCTTGACCTCACCTGGTCACCTGATGCTCCCCATGCCTTCTCCTCTCCTGTGACCTCATCAGCACTCTGCTCTGCTAGGGCAAAACCTGAACTGTCAGATAATAGCTTTGTCTTTCTGGATTTCTCTCTAGTTTCACTGGCCTTACTCCATCTCCCACATCTCTGTCACTCCTATGTGGCTGTGTCAACCCTCAAGCATTCTGTATATCTGCTTTCCCATTCCTCTCAAGAAAATATATGCTTTACAACGCAGCTTAGCATATTGGGTTCCACAGAAAGACAATTAAATTTCCCCTGGTGTTAGGACCATACCAAAGAACAGTTTTAAATTTTTATGTTTATTCTTTTGAACTTAAAAAAAAAAATCTCACTCTACCAATTTTGAAAGTAATCATAATTTCCACCCACAAAATGTTAAGTTTCAGTATAAGAAGTTGAGACAAAACACACATACTGAAGTTTTCAAAGTCAATTCTGTTTTGGATTGAGAGGCAATTAGGAGAGCTAGCGGCTGCCTACTAAGGACTTGTGGTGAGCTTTATTTTCCTTTGTTTTGAAAACTAGTCCTGCTGAGGAGACAAAGGAAGGATTGTAGGAACCAGAGGGGTCCAAAACACCACAAGAAAACCCATTGGAGAAACTAACCTGTCTCATAGTAATTCGCAGAGTCTGAACCAATGACCAGGGAACCTGCATGGGACTGGCCAAGGCCCTCTACATACATGTGACAGTTGTGTCTCTTGGTCTACTTGTGGGATTCCCAACAGTGGGAACAAGGGTTGTCCCTAATGCTTTGCCTGGCTCTTGGGAACTTGTTTTTCCATACTGAATTGTCTTGTCCAGCCTTAATATAAGGGGAGGTTTTTAGTCTTACTACAATTCGATATGACATGGTTGTTGGTACCCATGGGAGGCCTGCCCCTTTCTGAAGAGAAACAGAGGAGGAGTGGAATGAGGGGGGTGGTGGAGGGAAAGGTGAAGAGAACGAGAGGAAATAAGGGAGGAGAAACTGTGGTTAGGATGCAGAATAAATAAACGATTAAATAAGCAAATAAATAAATAAATAAACAACCAGACATAATTTTCAAATAATTATTTTAACAACTGATTATTCCTATAACCCTGTGGATTTTTTTAAAAAGACAATTTACCTGTAAATATGGTATTTATGGTATCCCCTAACTTCCCTCTATCTCCACATCCAGATATACAGATTCTCATTTTTTCTTTAGAGAATGAAAACTTTAATTTAATCCTTAGTGCTTGTAGGTAAACACCTAGTTTTGCCTCCCTCGTCTGTGGCATTGGTGGTTGAGTCACAGTTCTTGCTTATTCTCTCTTCGTCTATCACATAGCACATGTCACAGAACAGAAGCACCACCATCCTTAGATTTACAAATGACAAAACTGAAATCAAGAGATGTGTATTTGCTAAAGATCACACTGCAAGGATTTGATACAGAAGTCCTGTTTAATAGTTACTAAAAGAAAATCATATTCAGTTAAAGCATTTAACCAAGACTATTGTTAACAACACATTTACTTTAGACTCAAAGAAAATTAAATGTCTAGGAATAAACTTAACCAAGAAGATGAATGCACACTACAATATGAACTTTGAATTGCTGAAGAAATAAATTAAGAACATGAAAAATGAAAATACCCCCCCAATGCTCATAGATTGGTAGACTTAATATTTTAAAAATGACAGTTTTTACCAAAAGCTATATATGGATTCAATGCAATTCTAATCAAATCCCCATTTCATTCATCACAGAAGTAAAGAAAAATGAAAACCCAATCTAAAATTCATGTAGAACTACAGAAGACCCCAGGTAGCCAAAGCAATCCTGGGAAAAAAAGAACAATACTAGAGTGATTACCATTCCAGATTTCAAGATATTTTTCAGATCTGTAGTAACAAAAGCAGTATAGTACTGGGACAACAATTGACAAATGGAACAAACTCAAGGACCTAAACATGAGTACATGTAACTATAGCTGTCTGATATTTGACAAAGATGACAGAACAAACACTAAGGAAAATAAAATAACTTCAAAAAATGGTGCCAGGAAACATGACATGTAGAAATTAGAAACATATCTATAACCTTGCTGAAAAAACAAAACAAAACAAAACAAAACAAAACAAAAAACAAAACAACCAAAAAAACTAACTCCTACTGAATTAAAAATTTCTATGTAAAATCTGAAACAATGGAAGTACTAAAAGAGGTACTACAAGTCCTACAGTGACAGTACTCTGCAAGTACTACAAGTCCTACAGTGACAGTACTCTGCAAGTATTACAAGTCCTACAGTGACAGTACTCTGCAAGTACTACAAGTCCTACAGTGACAGTACTCTGCAAGTACTACAAGTCCTACAGTGACAGTACTCTGCAAGTGCTACAAGTCCTACAGTGACAGTATTCTGCAAGTACTACAAGTCCTACAGTGACAGTACTCTGCAAGTACTACAAGTCCTACAGTGACAGTATTCTGCAAGTACTACAAGTCCTACAGTGACAGTACTCTGCAAGTACTACAAGTCCTACAGTGACAGTACTCTGCAAGTACTACAAGTCCTACAGTGACAGTACTCTGCAAGTATTACAAGTACTTCAGTGATCGTACTATGCAAGACACTGGTGTAGGAAAAGACTGTCTATATGGACTCCATTTGCCCAGGAATTAAGGTCAGCAATTGACCAGTGCAACCTAATGCAACTAAAATGTTTCTTAATAGCTAAGGAAACAATAAAGAAAAGCAAAGGTCACAGGGCAAGAAAGTATCTCTGGCAACTATACATCTGACAGAGGATTAATATCTAGAATCTATAAAAGACTCAAAAAAGGTACAAAAATTACACAATTAAAAATGTGTTATGAGTCTGAACAGAAAATTCTCAAAAGAAGAAATAAAAATGACTAAGAAACACCTTTGAAAATTTATTTCAACATCTATATCAATAAGGGGAATTCAAATCCAAACAACTTTTAGATTTCATCTTACTTTAGTCAGAAAGGCAAATTTCAACAAACAAGGGATAACAAACTACTAGAGAGGATATGAGGAAAAGAACACACATTCACTGTTTGTGGGATTGCAAAATGCTTCAGCCACTCTGGAAATCAGTGTGGAGAACTCTCAAAATCCTAAAAATAAATCTACTATATGACCGAACTATGCCACCTCTTGGCATATGCCCAAAGGACTCTACACTTCACTGCAAAGACACTTGCTCAGCAATGTCCTTGGCTGCCCTATTAATAACAGCTAGGAAATAAAACTGACCTAAATGTCCTTCAGCTGATGAATGGACAGCGAAATTGTGGTACATATACACTCTCTGATACTACTCAGCTTAAAAAAAAGTGAAATTTGCAGGTAGATATACAGGAGGAGAAATTATTATAGTGAGTAGTGAGTGAGGTAATCCAGACCCAGAAACACAAGTGTTCAATATTCTTTCTCATCGGATATGATTACCAAACCTGGACTAACTACAGAAATCAGAGTAAAACAGGACCTGCGAAGGGGGTATGGTAGAAAAAGCAAAAGCATGATAGAGGCTATATAGAGGAAGAACAGAATAAAAACTGTTGGGGCTGTAACTGAGGAGGGGGAGGGAGATCAATACATAAGGAGAGGGAGAAAGGAGGGAAAATAGTATTAATGACTATTATTTAAAAGCTATAAGGAATTGTATTGTTTTTATTTACATATCATCACCTCTAACACACACATATGTAATTAAATGAAGTTATGGTACTTGACACTTGGACTGATAATTCTACCTTCAAGAACCACAGAGTAACAAAAATCTCAACACAAGGTGTGAGAATTCCCTCTTTGAACTGTCCAAAAGACTTCTAAATAATATTGACTATTGCCATTGCCCTTGGTTCCCTTCTGGAGGTTGAGGGTAAGTTCCTAATGCTGAAAACACCATGCAATTGGACATGAGACTTGTGTTAGAGAATTTGAACTGGAATTTACAGTAAGCCTCCTCCATATGCTGTCTCTCATAGTACTACAAATGTCTATGCAAACTATTAAGGGAAATAAGCAATCAATAGCCTTACCCAGCATGTGACACCTATGAATCACAATTGTCCATCATAGGAAGATATCCTTAAAAGTGGGATGGTGGCACTGGTAATCTTGGTGGTAACCACCTACTGTCTAATTGGACCTATGACCTGCTAAACAAAAGGCAAATCATGCCTGGTACTGGAAAACTAGCCAATGTTACCGAGGCCTAGTAAAGTCATGCATGCATCTAGGAACAGAACATACAACTATTACTTTTTAATACCAGAATAATGCCTAACAACAGACTTAATATTTGTCCTTACAACCACAAATAACTGTAGCTCTTACTTCATGTCAAAGAAGCTTCTCTTTACAGCAGAAAGAGACCACCAAAGAAAATCAGAACTGGTCAAAAATGTGGAGAACTACTAACAGTGAGTACAGGAATAAGTCAAAACCTGGCTGGGGAGCTCAGAGGACAATCTCAGGATTTGATCCTCCTCTTCCACCTCGGCTGGTACAGAGTCTCTTGTGATTTGTCAAGGTTTATTCCAGGCTAGCTGGCCCACATGCTTTTAGGTGATCCTCTTGTCTCTGAATCCCTTCTTGTTGTAGAGCACATTAATTATGGATATATGCTACTATGTATGGCTTTAAGTAGAAACAATCTTGTGAGGGGTTATCAGGGAGTAGGCAGTCATGGAAGAGGTCTGATATAAAGAGATAACCTTCCCTCATAATAGCTGGACTATAAAGAGCTACAATATGTCCACATTGCAGCTGGGATGCTCCTTCACTTGCCTCTGTTGTCCCCCACCCCCCAGGCCAAGGACCAGCTTGAAAGGGCTGAGGAGATGAAGTAATAGGAGAAGCAAGGAAGAAATTGAGGGAGAGAGAGAGAGAGAGAGAGAGAGAGAGAGAGAGAGAGAGAGAATCAAAAGAGGGGAGAACGCCTGGGGCACTATAAAAGACTAGTCCAGAATCCACTAACTAGCTGGCCTACCAACTCTGAAGATTCTATCCTTCTGGAACAGGTGGTCTCAGCTCTTTGCTTCTGCTTTGGTAAACACCTGTTTCACCTTTTTCTGCGTCTTTACTTTCTTTTCGAAGGTGATCATTTCTTTTTCACCTCTGGGAAGAACCTAGGGGCTTGAGCAGCTGGCCCATGACTCAGATCTCTACAACATGCTGTGCATCCAAACAAAGACCCTTATTGTGTTTTTTGCATTTATTGTTTATTTATTTATTGTTTGTTTTCACATCCTAAATACAGTTTAAATGACCTCCCTCCTCCTACCTCCCAACACCCTACCACCATCTCTTCTCCTCTCCTCTCCTCCCCTCCCCTCCTTCCCCTCCCCTCCCTCCCCTCCCCTCCCCTTCCCTTCCCTTCCCTTCCCTTTTCCCTTCAGAAAAGGACAGGCCTCCTGTGGGTATCAGTCAGCTCTGGCACACTTAGTTACAGTGACAATAGGCACCACCTCTCATATTAGGGCTAAACAAGACAATACGGTAGGCTGAGACCCTTATTCTTACACAGCGAGCCATCTCCTCAGTTCCATTGTATCTGTTTTTATACCATTTCAAAAATTTCCCTGGAATATTGGGTTATTTCTTACTTGTTTTTAAAAAAAAATGTAAAGATTACCATGATAGTTGAAGTAAAACAATTTTTCTTAGAATTTTAGGAAATCATGCTGTGCCTGGAGTTTTTAAAGAAGATACAGGGTCCTATGCAAGGTCCTTCATGGCTGACTTATCCTATTGTGCTGTCCTGTCCTCCCTCTTTCATGAAACAAATGTCATTGGACCTCTCTGTTTTGAAAACTTAATGAGCTTGTATGACCCAGGATCTTGAACTAATTATTCTCTTTATATTTGGGGGATCTTCTCCAAGATGCGTCAATGGTTCCATTTCATTTTTCATGACCCCTCCTCAAATAAGCCCCATTTGACAATTTACACTTAAAATCCACAGCCCCTTTTTTTGCACCCCATGCACATAGTTATTTTCTTTCCTGTTGCACTCAGTAATTGTTAACTGTATGAGTACTAATGATGTTTTGTTCCTTGAGAAATGAGTGTGTGTGTGTGTGTGTGTGTGTGTGTGTGCTTGTGCATGCACCCATACCAAGTCTTGCTCCTTTCTGTATTTTTGAGATCTATATACAGAATAGATTCAGGGTATTCAATGTATGTCATTATCAAATTTAGTGGCTAGATAAATAAATTAATAGGCGAGATAGAAAAATACAATTTAACATCTTCTGAAGTGATCATTAAATTATAATAAACAATTAAATTTCTGAGAGGACTGTTTATAGTTCTATCTGGCATTTCTACTTAAGTCTTGCCTTTTAAAAGTGAGCACTGTCCTTAAACTTGGCTTACATATTTAAATTCTCCATTCCCATCCTCTTCATCTTGCATCATGCTCTAAGGAGCCTATAAACTTGGCTTGTATTTGGATTGTCATGTTTGAAATGTGACTGACACATTCACCAGATTGTGGTTTGGTTTATCAAACATTACCTCCCTTTCCCACTGTTTACCAAAGATCCATATCCAGGGATTCTTATCAATTCTGAGCCTCATTGCAAAGATATATTTTGAATATATTGTTTCATATTAGTTAGCAAGATCTTTATTTTTCCCAAAATTTTATTTTTGTTGTCTTACTTGATTATTATTATTTGAGACAGAGTCTCACTATGCAAGCTTTGTTGGCCAGGAGCTCAATATGTAGATCAGGATGGCCTTGAACTCAGAGAACCCTCTGATTCTGCTTCTTGAGTGCTAGGATCAAAGGCATGTGCCACGCTGCCATGTCCAACCCTCCTTAACAGTTTTCAATGATTACACAAAGAAGGTAAAGAAAGGCTTCCCAACATGGTCCTACTATGTTAATATGAACACCAATCTAGGACCCCCGGGTAATCCAAGTCAACTCCCTAAGTTGAAGTTTATCTGGTTCATCACCTTAATCCCACCAGCACCTTTAACATCTTTTCTTTTTCTTTCTTTATTTTTATTTATTTATTTATTTTTGTCTTAGAAGGTCAGATATATGCAGCTTTCAAGGACTGGGATAGAGATATTCTGGGGCAGGCTATTCTTCTTCCTCCCACATCAGCATACAGACTAATGAGGTGGAATGAAATCTCCTAGGATGAGTGTGAGGATGGAAGAACAGGCTAAGGAGAGACGGTGGGTGGGAGAGGGTGAACAAAGAAGACTGAGCCAGCTCAGATGGAGGAGAAACTGGAAACAAGAAAGTAGACTTAGCAACATACCCATCATAGGTAGCCCTATCCACAGCCAGTTGAGTGGAGGATTTTTTGTGTCAGTCTATTTATCCAGCTCTGGTCATTTGTTATGCTCACCAGCACTTAAATGCAGTAAAGTCAACTCTTCCTATGACCAGGGCCATTGTTCTTTCAAACCCCTCTGTCCTTCTATTTTTCTGTACCTTACCCAATGAGAATTTCAGAGAATCATAACTGACTTCTCTTTATATTCTCTCTTGCAGCCTTTTCCATCAAGCCTTTACTTTCAGAATTTATTTTTGTTTTTAGTTTTGTGTATGTGTGTATTTGTGTGTGTGAGTGTTTGTGTGTGTGTGTCTGTGTGTGTGTGTCTGTGTGTCTATGTGTGTGTGTGTGTGTGTGTGTGTGTGTGTGTGTGTGTGTGTGCTACTTGCCTATGTTGGAGTTTGTGCATATGTATGCACCCTCCAGGAAAGGGTATCAGATCCTCTGTAGCTGGGGTTACAGGTGGGTGTGAGCTGCCAGATGTGGGTGCTGGGAACTGAACTGAGGTCCCAGAAAAAGAGCATCAAGCACACTTAACTCTCCACCATCTTCCCAGTCCCTCATCAAACCTTTGTCTTTATTTCTCCGAGCAAAATTAAATGTAGAAGAGTGGAGGGTTGTAAAGTTTGCTGGGTGTGATCAAACACTCTACTGCAAATGAGAGTGTGGCCGTGTCTAAAGCGGAAATTCCAGGCTGTAAAGTAAAGAAAGTGCTACCTCTTAAAAAAAAGAAAAAAGAAAAGAAAGAAAGAAAATGTTTCCTAGTTACTCATGTATGTATTACTAGGTTTTTTGTTTTTTTGTTTTTTTTTTTTTTTAAGGAAAATTGGCATCATATTCAGACTTACCACCTCCAAAATGTGTGAAACTGTGCATTCTAGAGAGTTGATTACTATTTCACTTTTAAACTGTTGTTTTGCTGATGTAATAAGCAGGTCCCAATAGCATGCCAAGGCTATTGAGTAGAAGGCTAATGTTTATAATATTAACAAACATTTTAAACACTGCATTTTATCAGGGCTTCATAATCAATAAAAAAATTTAGTCTGGAAAGTAGATTGAGTTGAAAAGTCTATATACTTTAATAATAACAAAACTTGCTTTCTCTCCTCTGATCAGAGCTTCTGTCTTTCAAATGGACAAGAGAGGGAATGGCAGACATTGTGTGGATTATCCAGATTGAAGTTAGTGAGCCACAACTCCAGATAAAGGTCATTTGTCTTACTTCAATTTACAGAAAACATTCTTCCTTTTCAATTCCTTTCAAGGAAGTAAGGAAATGTACTGTTTAATTTTAATGTATGAGTCTAGTGATTTGGTACAGAGGATCAAGGTGACTCACTCATCCAGACACCAGGCTCATCAAAAGGGGAAAATCACCTAGTGACAGCAGGCCTCCCTGCACTAAATGCCTCCTTTCTTTTACCATGTAAAAATTTATTTTCCTGTATAATCATGTTCTTTCATTAAGGCATACACACACACACACACACACACACACACACACACACACACACACACGTTTGTGTATGTGTCTGTGTGTGTACTCTTTGAACTTGTATGGTAGTCCACATCTATAATCCTCACAGTGGAGAAGTGGAGGAAAAAGGTTCATGAATTCAAGTTTCAAGGTCATCTTTGGTTACATGGAGACATAGTAACTGTAGGACAATGCATTCTACATGGTCTCAGAACAAAACAATTATCAGTATCCATATTTGATAAACAGTTCACACATGGCAAGACTCCACACAAATGGTGGAGAAAGCAGCTTATAATTAAACTGTTATGCTCTCTTTCTCAAATGTTTCCAGAAGCTCATGTACTAATGGCTTTGTCCACAATATTGCAGTCATCTGTGGAGATCTTTTCTTTCTTACTAAGATATTTTGTATTCATTTTACATACCAATCATGTATTCCCCTCTTTCCCCAACTCCTGCGCCACACCCTGCCTTACCAACTCCTCTAACCCACCAACGCTTACACCTCCTCCAAGGCAAGGCCTCCCAGGGGAGTCAGCAGAGCTTGGTACATTCAGTTGAGGCAGATCCAAACCCATCTCCCTGCACCAAGGTTGTGTAAGGTGTCCCACAATAGGCAATGGGCTACAAAATGCCATCACATGCACCAGAGATGGATCCCAATCCCACTGCCAGGGGCCTATTAAGCAGGTCAAGCTACACAACTGTCTCACCTATGCAGAGGGCCTAGTCCAGTCCCATGGAAGATCCATAGCTGTTGGTCCACAGTTCATGAGGTCCCACTAGTTTGGTTTGGTTTTCTCTGTGTGTTTCCCCCATCATGATCTTGATGCCCCTTGCTCATAGAATCCCTCTTTTCTCTCTTCAACAGGACTCCTGGAGCTTGGCCTGGTGCTTGGCTGTGGATCTTTACATCTGCTTCCATCAGTTACTGGTTGAAGTCTCTATAAAGACAGTTAGGGTATTTACCAATCTGATTACCAGAGTAAGCCAGTTCAGGCACCCTCTCCACTATTGCTAGCAGTCTAGGGTGGAATCATCCTTGTGGATTCCTGGGAACTTCCCTAGCACTCTGTCTTTCCCTATTACCTTGATGTCTCCCTCAATCATGGTATCTTTTTCCTTGCTCTTCTACTCCATCCCTGTTCCAGCTCAACCATCCTATTCCTTTATGTTCTTATCCTCCATCCCTACCCTCCATTGAACCCCTCACCCTTAGTTCGCTCATGGAGATCTCATCTTTTTCCCCTTCCCAGGGAGATTCATTCCTCCCTCTTAGGTTTCTCCTTGTTTACTAGCTTCTCTGGGGATGTGTTGTAGTCTGGTTATCCTTTGTTTTACATTTAGTATCCACTTACGCGTATCCACTTATACTATGTTTGTCCTTCTGAATCTGGGCTACCTCACTCAGGATGTTATTTTCTAGTTCCATCCATTTGCCTGCAAATTTCATGTTGTCATTGTTTACTGGTCAGTAGCACTCCATTGTGTATATGTACCACATTTTATTTATCCATTCTTCGATTGAGAGGAATCTAGGTTGTTTCCAGGTTCTTCCTATTGCAGATAATGCTGCCATGAACATAGTTGAGCATGTGTCTTTGTGGTATGATTGAGCATTCCTTGGGTATATACCCAAGAGTGGTATAGCTGTGTCTTGAGGTAGATTGATTGCCAATTTCCTGAGAAACTGCCATACTGATTTCCAAACTGGTTGTACAAGTTCCCACTCTCACCAAAAGTGGAGGAGTGTTCCCCTTGCTCCATATCCTCTCCAACAAAAGCTGTTATCAGTGTTTTTGATCTTAGCCATTCTGACAGGTGTAAGATAGTATCTCAGAGTCATTTTGATTTGAATTTCCCTGATTTTTGAGGAATAATTGGATTATGGGGGCTCAAATCTCATCAGTAGACCATTGTCATTTGTCATAGTGATAAAGAGGCATGTTTGTGAATATGATACCAGTTATAACACTTGGTGGAGGGAAAGCTGTACTTAATGGAAATAAATGACAGAAGACAGGGAAAGGATAAAAGTAGAGACATGTAGAAGTGCATATGGTCACATAAATATTTAACTAAAATGATATTTTTAAGACAGGAGAAAACATCTATAGATAAAGCCACTATCTGAACTTTTTTACTAATTTACTAAAAGATTACAAGGTGATTAAGAGACCTATTCTCACAGAAGAGAAACTTATCATTGTTATATGTAAAGTGCAATCTATTGTCAAATAGTGAAGCATCATTTGTTACCATCACCCCTTGAAATCAACAATTGAGTTATGCTGTATCTGAATATCAATAATAAATGTGATGGCTATGTACTTACACATACTTGCTTTAAAAAAAACATTTAATCATGTGAAAGAAATTACTGCAGATAAAAATGTGTCAATTTGTTTATATTTCATTAAATGTTAAGAGGAAAGCATGTTAGAGTACAATTATTGACTGGAGAAATCATAAATACCTTGATTCACAGCTCTTGTGAATATAATGTGTCGTCTATTGAATGTTGGAATTTTGCTTCTTTGTTTCCAAATTATAAACTTTAGCCAAAAGTACTACTTTTTGAAATCACAAATTGAAGTGAATATATGGAAATTTGTATATTTACCCATTATTAATTCAAATTGAGATATCAATAAAATATATTTTATGTCCTTACTAAATCAAACATTTCATTTGAAGGCATCATGAAGCTTTATATTTTGTTACCATGTTTTATACTAATAGTGTTTAACATGGAAGCATCTTATTCTTTTAAGGACTATAACAGGAATTTAAAGAGTTTCTACCAAATGTGTCCAAATTTTATTATTAAGTTCATATGAGAAATTATACTTTTAAATGTTTACTAATAAATCTGGAGTATAAAATCATAGTTTAAGAGAAGTTTCTTAGTGTGCTCTTCTGTTATCTCAGAAAATTGAGAACTAGAGCAACTGAGGACATGTAAAATCAGTACTGTGTCCAGATAAAACCTTGCATTCACCAAATGCAGCTATCCTCTCACAATTTATACCCAAACAGGTAGGTAGTGTGAGCTAAATCCAAAATATAGCACTTGCATCCTAGAATAAACTGTGTGTTTCATTTCCAGTCTTTTTCCTTTGTGTAGGTCCTATTGTGTTCTACTATAAAAAGCCTCAAATTTTGTAATTAAAAAAACTGAGAGAATTGTAGTTTTGTATATCCATATGTTTTGTTCTTTTGTTCTAGCCATTGTGGTTAATTATTGTATATACACTTGTGATACATTTCATATCATGTATGAACAAATATGAATACATTAGTATTATTATTATACAGTGTACCTTTTCTTTAATTATTATTTATGTTTTCTATTATGATATTCCATCTGGGATATCACAGTCCATATAGACATCATGTTTCTATGGATTTCTTTAGAACATGACAGCTTAGACTTTCCTTGGATTTCACAAATTGACAGCTTTAAGGTGTATTAGTTGTGTATTTAATAAATGTCTCATGATAAAATTGAGGGAACATATGTGGTGAAGAAGATAACAATTGTAAAATAATATTTTCATTACATCATAGTAAGTGAATATACTAAGAATATGATTTATGGCTGTTAGTCTCGTCCTCAATCTCCTGTATGGGCAGAGACTGTCAGAATACTCCTTTGTAAAGTCAATTTTTTTTTCTATCTTTCTGTACTATACCCTTTTGAGAAAGCCACTATGTAGTGGATAGCCATCCCAGCATTGGCCTGGAAGTTCCAACCCCCATTGAGGCTTCAGTAATGATCACGCCCACAAGGCGGGGCAGAGGAGGGAGCGGAAGACCGAGGATCAAGAGGAGGTCGCTCTCTTGGTTCGGGGACACTGGACGCAGGAGGTAGACCGAGCAGAGTTCTCCAGAGAACACCGCCGGACTGTGCTATACCTTTGCCAGACCCTGCAACCTACCCCTTCATTTGTAAGTTACCCTACAAAATAAACCTCCCTTTTAACTACATGGAGTGGCCTTAATAATTTCACCAATATCTGGCGCTTACGTGGGGCAAATTCCAAAGGCCCAGGCGGCTCCCTCCCTCAGCCTCCTCCCGGCTGGCGGGCACCTAAACCCGCCTGCAAAGTTCCATTTAACCAGGGGATGGCTACACGGTCCCATTCCTGAGAAAGGGAACAGCTAGTCCTGTCTGACTTCCCTAGCTTAGCCTCTAGACCAGCGAAAACCGCTGTGAGTGAGGCATTCCCACTCCTCCCTAAGTGCCGGCTCCCCGCCACCTTGGCTCCTGCCTTCAGCTGCAGCCAAGGTCGCTAGCAGGCTTTGCTTTGGAGCTATACCAACGCCTCCTGCTAGCTGAAAAGTACTACTGCACCACCCAAAACCACGGAATGGTAAGCTTCTTTCAAGTAAAAGTACTTGATAATTTTACACCTTAAAACTGACTAACAAATTTTGTGTAATTCTTGTAATATGGCTGACAACATTACCTCACAAGAATTTAAAAACCTTTTTGCCTGTATGATAAATGACATTTTCCTGGAAATATACAACCTCCCTAAGACATATCTGGCCTCTACCATTTTGACATTCATTGTAATAATTCACACAGTGTTCAAACACTGGTTTAATAGTAAGAACAAAGATGAGTCATTATTGGGACTGATACAGGCTTTAAAAGTTAGCAATGAAGGCTTACAGAAAAAGATTCTGTCTATGGAATCTGCTGACCAGGACTTACATAAAAAGGTTCTCTCTCTGGAATCTGCTAACCAGAATTTACAAAACAAGCTTGTACCCAAAATTGCTTTTATTGATAATAAATATGAGTATTTAATGGATAGAACACTAACTCTCCAGAGTGAAGTTGTAGCTACTCAGACACTATATAAAGAAGAAAAATTATCATTACTTGATAAGATAAGGTCCATGGAATCATGTATTTCAGAAGAACATAAAAACTTCCATGATTCCATGAAAAATCTGGAATCCCTTACAAGAGAGGAGGTTTACTCCCTGGAACAGACCCTAGGTGCTCGTTTACAAGCCCTGGAGGAAACTCTCAATAAACATGACAAGGGACCTAATAAGCAGAAGGGCAAGACCATACAGGTTGTAACATCTCCAAATGGCTCTCATACAATGGCTTATCCTGTTATCATCCATGAGAAGCCAGCAGATGACACATACCCCGAGCCATATATGACATATACATTACAACCAATTTCAACAAAGGACTTTAAAAATATAAAGGAAGCAGTAGTTACATATGGGATACACTCCACATACGTAAAACAGATGTTAAATTCGTGGTCTACCTCACAAAGAATCATTCCAGATGACTGGCATCAGTTAATTTCAGCTGTTCTAGAATATAGCCAGCAGTTACAGTGGAAAAGCTGGTTGAGAGAAGAGGCAAGAAATTTAGAACAACAAGGTAAACTCAGAGGTTTTGAGATCTCCCAAGATCAAATACTTGGTGAGGGATGTTTTGCTGACAGGAATGTACAAGCCGTTTATGATGAGCATACAATATCCCTATGATGTACAGCAGCTCTAAATGCTTGGGAAAAAATTCCAGAACCTGGGAAAGCAACTGAGGTATACACAAAGATATTTCAGGGACCGCATGAACCCTTCACTGATTTTTTACAAAGGCTGAACACAGCTATAACAAAAGCTGTATCAGATAAAGAATTAAGAAAAGTATTAACTGAGTCCTTGGCATTTGACAATGCTAATGCAGAATGCAAAAGAATACTTACACCATTAAAGATCAGATCAGCTCCTTTGGAAGAATGGATTCAGTATACTAATGGTGTTGAATCTCTTAACTACAGTAATGAGGCTTGGATAGGAGAGACATATCCCAGAGGTGAAGGAAGGCCCCGTGGTACCAAATGTTTTAAATGTGGTACACCAGGTCATATAAGTAAAAACTGTACATGGGGTAATCCTAGAAGTAATACCCCTTCTAGGAATAGCCTAAACAGGAGACCCCAACCACCTCCTGGATTATGTAGAAGATGTGGCAAAGGCCGACATTGGACCAGTGAGTGCAGATCAAAAATAGATATACGAGGCAACCCTTTACTGGCGGGAAACGCCTCAGGGGGCCTCTTGCAGGCCCCCAAATCAAATGTGGTAAGAACATTCCCAGCCACTGTGGAAGACATTCCTCTCCAGGACAACTGAATAAACCAATGGCTATTGTAAAAACCAATAGTGCAATGGATGATAAAACAGCTCTGACAGATGAATCACAGTTTACAAAGAACACAATAAAACAAATATTTTGGCAGACTTCCATAAATGAACAAAGACCAAAGCTTAGAATTCGAATTAATGGCTTGGTTCTGGAGGGCCTGGTAGACACAGGTGCAGATGTGACTATAATTACACCAAAATCATGGCATCCAAATTGGCCTCTTCAAGAGGTAGATGTCCAACTTTTAGGAATTGGCACCCTATCTCAGATAAAACAGAGTTCGAGATGGGTTGAATGCATAGGGCCAGAAGGACAGAGAGGAAGGCTGAAGCCATATGTAGCAAATGTAACAGTAAATCTATGGGGCCGAGATCCGTTACAACAGTGGAATACCCAGATTAAAATTCCTACACTCTCAGAAAAGGAATACAGGCCAATGCATGTTTCTAGGAATAATATCATAACATGCTATAAAAGCCAGTCACCAACCATTCAGGCTGTACACAAACAGAGCACAACTGCTGTTGAACTCTCAGAAGTACCAACTGCCTTACCTTTAAAATGGCTAACTAATAAACCTGTCTGGGATGGACAGTGGCCTTTGACTAAAGAGAAGCTACAAGATTTAGAACAGCTGGTTCAAGAGCAGTTAAATGCTCAACACATTGAAGAATCTACCAGCCCTTGGAATTCTCCTGTATTTGTTATTAAAAAAAAGTCTGGTAATTGGAGAATGCTGACAGATCTGAGAGCTATTAATAAAGTAATTCAGCCAATGGGCTCCCTACAGACTGGGATGCCCTTGCCCTCTCTGCTACCCAAAGAATGGCCTATAATAGTTATTGACTTAAAAGACTGTTTCTTTACCATACCCTTACAAGAAAATGATAGAGAAAAATTTGCCTTCACAGTTCCTAATTATAACAATTCTCAGCCAGTCAAGAGATATCAATGGAAGGTCCTCCCACAGGGAATGTTAATCAGCCCTACCTTATGCCAATACTTTGTGCAAAAACCATTGGAGATAATTCGTGTAAAGTTTCCACAATCCATAATTTATCACTATATGGATGATATCCTATTAGCTGATCCAAAGTTAGACACATTAGAAAGCATGTTTGAAGAAGTAAAAAAAGTTTTGCCTCGCTGGGGACTACAAATTGCTCCTGAAAAAATACAAAGAGGAGATTCTATTAATTACTTAGGATATAAGATAGAGTTACAAAAAATTAGACCCCAAAAGGTACAACTGAGGAGAGATCGATTAAAGACTCTTAATGATTTTCAAAAGTTGTTAGGAAGCATTTCCAACTTATTGGGTATCATGGGAATACCCAAAGATGGACTACAAAATTTGGCTAATACTCTAGAAGGGGACAAAGAATTAAATAGTCCTAGAGAATTATCAGCTGAAGCTGAGAAGGAATTGGCTCTAGTAGAAAAGACAATTTGAGAAGCACATGTGGATCGTGTGGATCCAGAACTTAAATGCATTCTTGTCATATTCCCCTCCAGACATTCCCCCACAGGTATTTTGATGCAGAGGGAAGATATTATATTGGAATGGATATTCCTACCACGTAAACCAAATAAGAAATTAAAGACTTACATAGAAAAGATCTCTGATTTGATTCAAAAAGGTAAATTAAGACTTCGTCAGTTGACAGGAATGGACCCAGGAGAAATTGTAGTACCTTTAACTAATGAGGAAATTTCATCACTGTGGAAAGATAATGAATACTGGCAGAGAGCCTGCAGTAACTTTTTGGGAGAGATTAACAACCATTATCCCAAAAGCAAGAGGATAGAATTCATAAAGAAGACTGACTGGGTCCTTCCTCACATTGTACGACACAAGCCAATTTCTGGAGTCCTCACATTCTATACTGATGCAAATAAATCAGGGAAAGCAGGATACAAATCAGGAGACTTAAGTAAAGTGGTACAAAGTCCATACAGCTCTGTACAAAAGGCAGAACTGTATGCCGTTCTTATGGTACTGATGGACTTCACAGAACCCCTCAATATAGTCACTGACTCTCAATATGCAGAGAGAGTTGTTTTACACATTGAAACTGCTGAATTTATTCCTGATAATACAGAATTAACTTCATTATTCATACAATTGCAGGAAATCATTAGAAAAAGGGAACATCCTATATATATAACACATATCAGATCCCATACAGGTCTGCCAGGACCTCTAGCACAATGTAATGATGAGATTGATCAGTTACTAATAGGTAATGTGCTAGAAGCCTCAGAATTTCATAAGAAACACCATGTAAATAGCAAAGGTTTGAAGAAGGATTTCTCCATTACTTGGCAACAAGCTAAGGATATTGTGAAAAAATGTCCTACTTGTTCCTTCTATAATCAAACTCCATTACCTGCAGGGAGCAATCCAAAAGGTATACAAAGAAATGAAATTTGGCAGATGGATGTGTTTCATTTTGCAGAATTTGGAAGATTAAAGTATGTACACCATACCATTGACACCTATTCAGGATTTCAGTGGGCAACTCCTATGAGTTCTGAAAAGGCTGATTCTGTGATTACACACCTATTAGAAGTTATGGCCATCATGGGAATACCTGTACAAATTAAGACAGATAATGCCCCGGCATATGTCTCCAATAAAATGAGACAGTTCTTTGCTTATTACAATATAAAGCATGTTACAGGTATACCACACAATCCCACAGGCCAAGCAGTCATAGAAAGATCCAATCGAACTTTAAAGGGTATGCTAAATAAACAGCAACAGGTAACAATGACTCCTAGAAATAGATTGCATAGTGCTTTATTAACCTTGAATTTTCTCAATGCTGATGAGAAAGGAACAACAGCTGCGGAGAGACATTGGACAACAGACAAAACTCCTGAGCTAAACTAACCGGTTTATTTCAAAGATGTGTTGACCTCAGAATGGAAACCTGGATATGTCCTACGTTGGGGAAGGGGTTTTGCTTTTGTTTCCACAGTAGAAGAAAAGCTATGGATACCAACAAAATTAATAAAAATTCAATTCGAACAGGAGAAACCCCTTGATGAGGAGAAATAAAAGATCATCCACCAATGTGACATCTCCTCAGGTTGTAAGAAAAAGTTAACAATCAAAGGTTGGGGTAGGCTTCTGTTTTTGTCTTTCCAGCATAATGGAAATACCCATCTTCCAGAAATTATAAGGCCTTGGATATCCAGATGTTTACAGCAGAAAGAAAGAATCTATTGGTACCAATCTACACAGGCAATCTCTGAAGTCTCCAGAAGGAAGATGGGGCCCCAACAACAACAACAACTCTACCCAATCCAGAATGATGCCATGGTAATCATCATCATACTACACTTCTTGCCAGAATTTCAGACAATCTTACCCATTACTCTAAGAGTTGCTGCAGAATGTACAGTTAATCTAACTGAGATTTAACTATCTGAGCTTTCTCACAATACCCAACAGAGATACCATCGCCCCCTAAACAGCAGGAAGCAATTCTAAGAACACGACGCCCCTTATCCCTTAGGTTTCATATTTCTCAGGGTTATGGATAATGGTTCTAGGGTTGGGGGTGGAAGAAATGGTTAAACTCAGTACTCTCCTTAAGGAAACAAAATATGTCTCAAAAAAAAGGGGGGGGGAGAAGAAATGGAGTGGATACGTATAAGATATTATGGTAGACTATCATATACATTAGTAAACAAATTTAGTAATATAGCAGCCTTTGCATTGTTATGAATTCTTATATGTTGATACAAATATGAGCTTTTTATATTCCTATTTAAGATAATTTGTATATTGATACAAATGTAGAACTATGTTTGTTATATTGTACACATATTTTTACTCTTATTTGAAATATTTGTATATTGATACAAATGTGAATTTATGTCTGTCATACTGTAAGTATGTTCTACTTCTGTTTAAGATATTCTGTATACTGATATATATTTAGGATTATTATCATATTGCATATTGCACTATACATTCCTACCTCTGTTAAAGATATTTTGTGTATTGTCACAATTTGAAGTCATTGTCCTTTTACTGTACATTTGCTTATAGACTGTTTGCCTTATTTATAGGAAGCCTTAGTCCTTAGGTTGTTTAGGTAGATGAGACTTACAGAGTTATTGTCACCTATGCTTGTTATCTCTATAATTATGTTAGTTAGGTTATCCAGATTTATAAACACATAGGCCAGATGGACAGGTAATCTTCAAACACTTCATGGACCTAGAGAATATGGCATTTAAATAATTTAGAATTCTGTTGACGTGAGACACAATTGCTCCTGGCAGCACCAATTTGATCCCGAGAGAATGTTGGGCTTCTAAGACATTTCCATTTGGAAGTTTGTCTTCTTGGCACAAAATGGCCTACTGGGCAAAGAACTGCCCTTGCCTCAACTGCTGACAGTACAAATGCTGTCCTTTCTGGACAAGCGGGACACAAGGAAAGCGACCACCATACTTTGCCAAGACAGGGTAAGATGGTCTTTCAGAATTCCTGCTTCTGAAAATGGTCTGTCAGATACTCTAGGCCTGTAGCCAATTTCAAAGCACCAACGATACTGAGAAACGTAAGGTGACTGTCCAGGCTGCTAGCTGTCTCTGTCTACTCTTGCAAGACTTCCGAAAGTTGCTTGCATCCTTCTCCCATTTCTCAGGTATTATTATATTCCTTCTCAGGTCTTTGATGAGGTTGGAGATTAACAGTTATAGTTACAACTTAGTATATATACATATATAATCTCTTAGATAAACTATATTAAGTATTAGACTCAGGTTCTTTAGGATAGTACACCTTTTGGAATGATCCTTGTAACATGCCACCTACCCATGCCCTAGACTTCCCTGGATTTTAGTATGTGTTTTTTGCTTGATATTGTTTGCACTTATTGTAATTCCAACTTATCTAAGTCATTATCCCTCATTACTCCTGGACAATATTTGATAACCATCTCTTTGTATATAGTCTTGTATTAGGTTAGAACTTTCTTATTTAGACAAAAGGGGGAGATGTAGTGGATAGCCATCCCAGCATTGGCCTGGAAGTTCCAACCCCCATTGAGGCTTCAGTAATGATCACGCCCACAAGGCGGGGCAGAGGAGGGAGCGGAAGACCGAGGATCAAGAGGAGGTCGCTCTCTTGGTTCGGGGACACTGGACGCAGGAGGTAGACCGAGCAGAGTTCTCCAGAGAACACCGCCGGACTGTGCTATACCTTTGCCAGACCCTGCAACCTACCCCTTCATTTGTAAGTTACCCTACAAAATAAACCTCCCTTTTAACTACATGGAGTGGCCTTAATAATTTCACCAATACCACTATGTATAACTAACACTGAGGGAATACATTTATATTCTCCCTTGCTTAGCACACTGTGGACAGATAAATTAATTTGAATCTACTTTAGCAAGTGTGCATGGACATTTATTTTATACTAGCTTATAATCTAACATTATTTTGATTATTGAGTCAATCTACTTCTTTTTAATGTTTTTAATTTTTTGAGAATTTCTTACAACTACAGTCTGTAAATCATTTCTACCAAATTTTTCTATTCCAGTTCCTTCTATACCCTTCCTCAAGTTTATGATTTTTTCTGTAATTATTTTGTTTATATGCACTCAAGACAGACAGGCAGATACACATACAAACACACACATCAACATTGTGAGTTTCCTGTGACTTACTCTACTTGTTTTGTCTGAATAAATCTTTGTTGACTTGAGATAATCAAACTCTGTCTTTATTTCCAAACCCCAATAGCTGATCAACATAATGTATGGAAAAATCAAATAGCATCTTAACTGAAGCCTAAGTATACACCTTTGAACATATTACTGGACTGAAGTTAATCACCATTTTTCCTGTACTTTTTCTTTTATTTGTCTTTACTTTTTATATTAAGAAAAAATTTTATTCATTTTACACACCAATCAAATCTCCCTTTTCCTTCCTCCCACCTTCCCAGCCTCCCTTTCCCAGCCCACCAACCATTGCCCCTACAAGAGGGCAAGGCCTCGCATGGGAGGCACATCCAGTAGAGGCAATTCCAAGCCCTTCTCCTTGCCTTGAGGTTTCACAAGGTGTCCCATCATAGGTAGTGGGCTCCAAAAATCCTGATCATGCACCAGGGATGGATTATGATCCTAGAGACATGGGTCCCCCCAAGCAGATCAAGCTATGCAATTCAATTGTCTCACCATACAGGGGGCCTACTCCAGTCCCATGCAGGCTCTACAGCCATTGATCCAACTTTCATGAGTTCCCACTAGAATGGTTTGGTCACCTCTGCAGGTTTCCTCATCATGATTCTGATGTACTTGCTCATGGAATCCCTCTTGTCTGTCTTTGACTGGACTCCTGGAGCTCTGCTTGATGTTTGGTTGTGGATCTCTGGATCTCTGCATCTGCTTCCATCAGCCATTGGAGAAAAGCTCTGTGATGACATTTAGGGTATTTACCAATCTGATCACTGGGGTAAGCCAGTTTAGTTCAGGCACCCTATCCACTATTTCTAGTAGTCTTAAATGCATTTGCAAAGGAGACCACTTCCTAAATATAACACTGAGAGCAACAGTTAATTAATGGGATCTCCTGAAACTGAGAAGCTTCAGTAAGGCAAAGGACATAGTAAATAAGACAAAATGACAGCCTACGGAACGGGAAAAGATTTTCACCAACCCCATATCTGACAGAGGGCTGATCTCCAAAATATAGAAACAACTCAAGAAACTAGACATCAAAATAATGAAAAATACATTTTAAAATGGGCTATAGAGCTAAACAGAGAATTCTCAAAGGAAGAATTTAAAATCCCTGAAAGACATTTAAGGAAATGCTCAGCATCCTTAGTCATCAGGAAGATGCAAATCAAAACGACTCTAAGATACCATCTTACACCTGTCAGAATGGCTAAGATCAGTTTATGCTACAGAGGATGTGGAGCAAGTGGAACACTCCTCCACTGTTTGTAGGAATGCAAACTTGTACAGCCACTTTGGAAATCAGTGTGGCAGTTTCTCAGAAAATCGGGAATCAATCTTTCTCAAGACCCAGCTATACCACTCTTGGGCATATACCCAAGCTCAATCATACCACAGGACACATGCTCAACTATGTTCATAGCAGCATTATTTGAAATAGCCAGAACCTGTAAACTACCTTGATGCCCCTGAACTAAGAATGGGTTGAGAAAATGTGGTACATATACACAATGGAATTCTGCTCAGAAGAAAAAAAACAATGGCATCATGAAATTTTCAGGCAAATGGATGGAACTAGAAAATACTATCCTGTGTGAGGAAACCCAGACTAAGAAGGACAAACATGCTTATGTACTCATTCACAAGTGAATACTGGATGTAAGGAAAGAATAACCAGACAACAACACGCAATTCCAGAGAAGCTAACTAACAAGGAAGAACCAAAGAGGGATGTGTGGATCACCCTGGGAAGGGGAAATAGATGAGATCTCCATGATTAAACTGGGAATGAGGGGTGGGCAATGGAGGGTAGGGGATAGGAGATGAGAATATACGGGAATGGGATGGTTGAGCTGGAACAGGGATGGAGTGGGAAATCAATGAAAGAGATACCATGATAGAAGGAGATACCATGGGGATATAGAGAAACCTGGTGCTAGGGAAGTTCCCAGGAATCCCAAGGGATGATGCCAGCTTGTACTTTTTCTTATAGATACATTATAATATGTTTGTTTGAAAATTCTTACTCACACTGGATGAAAGTGATCTTCTTTGAAGAGATTTGAAGAAAAAAATAAATGTGGAACTGGGAAATGGGTAAGTGGTTACAATATATGAACACAGGCATGAGAACTTTCTTTAACTCTCCAGAACCCAGGTAAAGATGGAAGTGGAAAAGAAACCAAATCCCCAGTACTTCTGTGGAGAATCCCAAACCCCAGTGCTTCTTGGAGATTCCATAACTCTAGTGCTTCTGTAGAGAATCCATATCTCCAGTGCTTCTGTGGAGTGTGGTGATATTTTGTCCCCCAATATATTGTGCACCTTAATAAACTTACATGTGATCAGAGAACAGAATAGCTGCTAGATATACATAGAAGGCAGAAAAATGGTGGCAAATACACCTTTTATCCTTGCATTCTGGAGGCAGAGATCCATCCAGATCTCTGTGAGTTCAAAGCCACACTGGAAACAGCCAGGTATGGTGACACATGCCTTTAATCCCAGGAAGTGATGGCAGGAAACAGAAAGGTGTATAAGGCATGAAAATGAGGAACTAGAGTCTGTTAAGATTTTAGGCTTTTGAGCAGCAGTTCAGCTGAGATCCATTTGGATGAGGACACAGAGGCTTTCAGTTTGAGGAAATGAGATCAGTTTAGGAATTGGCTGTAGCTAGAGTTTTCCTGCCTGGCCCAGTCAGGACCAATCTCTCTTACCCACCAGTCCCACAGTCGCTCAGACCCAACCAAGAAAGCACACAGAGACTTACATTGTTTAGAAACTGTATGGCTGTGGCAGGCTGCTTGTTATCTACTTCTTTTCTCTTAAATTAACCCATTTCTGTTAGTCTATACTTTGCCACATGGCTTGTGGCTTACCAGTGTCTTTACATCTTGCTTTTCATGGTGGCGGCTGGCGGTGTCTCTCCCCAGCCTTCTACTTCCCATAATTCTCCTCTCTCTTGTCCCGCCTATACTTCCTGCCTGGCCACTGGCCAATCAGAACTTTATTTACACAGAGCAATATCCACAGCAATTGGCCAGGTGAGGTTAGCTGTGGCTGATTTGGTTTCTCTGATCTTTCAGCATGCACCCCAATACCTGTCTCTGGGTTTGTTTTTATTAACAAGACCTTCTAACAATTTGTGCTATAGGAGAGATCCATAATGCCAGTGTATCTGTGGAGAATGCATTACTTCAGTGCTTCTGAGGTGAGATGGAAGACAGAGACAGGAAACTCCTGGAACCTTGTAGTCCAGCTAGCCCGGGTGTGCATAATGGTCAGCAACAAAGAAAAGACCCTCCTTCAAACAAGATGAAGGGTGGGTACCAACATCTGATGCTGCTATCAGACTGCCGTTTGTGGGCGATGGCATTTGCATTTCCATACTCATTAGCACCGGCACACACACACACACACAAACACACACACACACACACACACACACACACACACACAACTAAATGAAGAAATGAAAATATAGATAAGTCTTCTGGAAGAGCTATAACAAAAGTGGGCATCTTGAACAAATCATAACAGCACAGCTTTCTGTTGCCAGTTACCAGCTATATCCTTCGGTACAATGTTAGGTCACAAGTTTTCTTCAAGAGACATTCTATTTGGAGAATTAAAACTCATTTTTAAGGACATATTACTATTGACTTTATAATTTACTAACTGTGAGTATTTTCATTTTTTGCTATGAACAGTCATTCAGTGTTGAGATATTTGTTCCTTCTTTGTGTTCCTGTGAAGCTATTTGGATTGATAATGTCATCATACTCTGGCCTATTGTGACTCTTTATAAATAATAAATTTGTGCTAAAGCTTAAGTTAAGGGGGAAATAATACTACAAATAAAAAGTGACCCATTGTGGTACATCAGTTTTAATCTTTTCAGCTAAAGGCACATAAGGAATACACATAAAATTTTATATTTAAGCAATTTACACTTGACATGTTATTTTAGATGGTATTTTCTAAGTGCTGATTTAAATATTTTAAGATATTTAAATATAGCAGGACACTAATTTCATTGCCAAGTTCTTTAGTTAGGCACCTAATGACATGCATATATGAATATATATATTTGTCCTCATTGGTTATGTATTAGAACATGTATGTGAACTGATATTTTTCTAAGCAATATCCACTAAATGTAATTGATACAAATTTTTCTCCCCAATCGAAATGATATATCAGGAGGCAGATAATTAGTAGTATGAACTAGTTTATTTGTTTCAAAATTAACTTTGAGATAAGTTTCAGGC
The DNA here is from genome assembly GCF_903995425.1 of Onychomys torridus. Lineage (NCBI taxonomy): Eukaryota > Metazoa > Chordata > Mammalia > Rodentia > Cricetidae > Onychomys > Onychomys torridus. The sequence goes on along the minus strand of NC_050446.1, from coordinate 43,902,737 downwards.
TGGTTTTGATGCTGTCAACATTTCCTTGCCTGTTTTTGGCAAGTAACTGTAAGTCTACCACAATATCCTCACTTTTAATACCAGAGTATTGATCAAGTACTTCCTGCATTCTTATAGAACTAATTGGTATGGTTGTATTGCTTCTGTTACTTACTTTCTCTGAATATAGAAAAGTAATAAAAATAATTTTGCTGTATTTCTTCCACACATTTCCCCACTTGTGAATTAATGTCATTGTGTGGATTTCATAAAAAAAGAAAAGTAGAAGCAGTGAAACTCAAGAAAAGAAGCCATAGAAAATCCCATCTTTAGCTGAAATTCTTAGTTTTTTTTTTTTTTTTTTTGTTCCTCGGTTCGTGTAACAGCTTTGCAACTGTAATCATCTCTACAACAAAGGATGATTCTACCCGTTGCCTAACTTTATTCTATCTATGTGTTTAGGGGAGAAAAGTTTCCTTAATATTTTAAAAGCAATCAATATCATATGAGACCTCTTAGCTCCTCTACTCAAGAGAGCTAACTTTATCTTCATTTTATTCAGAGTCTGTGTTCTATTTAACTCTAAATTATGTATGACGAACTATTTGAGATGTAGAAGAAGCCTTAGCTTGGGAAATGAATTCTACATAAAATTAATTCCCTATGATAATTTGTACATAGCTCACAGAGTCTCCAAGTTTATTTTGACATATCACTGGGCATTAAACAAGACCCTGGAACCTGTTCTTCAGGAAAAAAAATCTAAGCAGATTTTATTTTTCATGTGAGCGGCAGAGTTGTAGCCACATGACCCTGTGCTGCTTATGAATGCCTTCTCTAATCTAGAGAGTATTTGTGGTTAATCAGAGCAGAACAGATTGAGTACAATCTGCTTGTGGTCATGAGAGCTGAATGAAGTACTGAGAACACACACACACACATAATATATAATCAAAACTTTCTTTTTTTTCTTTTTTGCTGAGTGAAGGAATAGAAATAAAACCTGAAGACATTTTTACATTTTTATATCACTCCATCTCTCCTTTTGGTTAGAAACTGCTTCATGATTTTTATATATATATATATATTCAGTCTTAATAAGTTGAAAAGATATAGCAATAGCTGTATGAAGCACAGTCATTAACATAATTATCATTTTATTTGGTAATATACATGTTTTAACTAAGTGGGCAAAATGCCTTGAACCTTCTTAAAGCAACTTGTTCCATAAAGGTATATCTTAAATTATGAAGCTTAGCTCTTCATCAAAATCAATTACTACCATTTAAAAAATTTGCTAAAGTATTTCTATAAAAACCCTCCAGAAATTGTTTGTGCTTCTGTAAATGAAATTATAGAAATAATACATGCTAGAGGAAGTCAGAAGGTGTGAGTCTCCCATGAACCTAATCCATTATGTCTAAGCTCCATTTACAGCTAAAGTATTTATTTATTGGCACTGGAAACCATGATGTAAAAACTATGTTCATCAAGTATTTCCAAATGTATCATATTTATTTGCCAAAATTAAGAAATATGCAATTGCATAATACTGCTTTATAAAATAGATGTATATTAGTCTTTTCCAATGATAGGTGCTTCCTTTTTAAGATCTAATCTCAAAAACACCCTGCATTTTATCATGTTCTTAAGCTTTTACAAACTGTTAGGATTCCTGTTTTTTTCTGCTTTTATAAGCTTGGCAACTTTCAAGAACTCCAGTCAGCTACATTGTGTAACCTTCACCTTGAATGTGTCCAGTAACATCTCATTTAAATAAAACAGAGTATTTATAAATAAGAACAAAATCAGAGGTGATGTGCCCTTCTTATTGCCTCAGAGGGTATTCCACTGCTGTGAATGACCAAAGGCAACTTGGGGGATGGGTGATCGTATTTGACTTCCAGGTCCCCATCACAGATCACAGTCCCTCATCAATAGAAGGGCAGGAGCTCGAGGCAGGAACCTGGAACAGGGTACAGAAACAGAAACCACCCAGAAACCCTGCTCACTGGCTTGCTTCCAGGATCATGTTCAGATGCTTTCCTTATCTGTCCAAGGACCACCGGCCCAGGGCTGAAACTGCTCACATTGGGCAAGGCTCTGTGATACCCCTGAATGATCAAGAGGCTGCCACACAACACAGGCCTGCAGGCCTATCTGATTGTAGCGTTTCTGCTGTTGAGGTTCCTCCTCCCAGACAACTCTAGTTTGTGTCAAGTTGGAAAAAAAAAAAAAAAAAGGAAAGAAAGAAAACCACTATTCATGTGACTTTTTCCTGATGCTTTTAACCTTAGAGACCTCTTGGTCCCGCCTCCTCCCCCTCGCCGCCCCCTGAGTGTTGTGTCTTCTCTTCCCGCCCTCTCTTCAGAAGTTAGTCATAAATCCAGCCACTGCTCAAAAACAACTAGCTTAATTTCAGGGTTCTTCAATATTATTGTTTTCTGTTGAAAATTCTCTTTAGTTTCTCACAGTATTGTATATTTTATATGCATCTTATATTTTCTCTGCCCCAATCTCAAAATCTGCCCGAGAGCTCAGTTTCCTGTTCCTGGTGAAGGCCACTCACAAATTAATTGTTAAAAATGCTCTTTGCTGCTGGTCCCCACTGGTGCTAGGCCAAAAGGATTTGTAAAATTAATGTATATATATAGAGAAAATTAGGATAGTTGTAAAATCCATGTTAGAAAATTAGAATGCTTACCTATGACAATTAGTATGAGATCACAGCTTGTATTTTACGTCACATAAACTTGCATTCCCATTGCTCATTGAATTTATTATTAATCTAATATGCAGAGGATACTCAAAATCAAATTTTATATCTATACTGATTAATGCTCAATTATGAAACTGATTTCCTTTTGGATTCTTCGATTTTTAAATTTATTTTATTGTGTGTGAGGGTATATATGTGAATGAGTGAGTGTGTGTGTGTGTGTGTGTGTATTGTATGAACAGTATTTGTATATATGAGTGTAGGTGAACATTTGTGTGTGTGTGTGTGTGTGTGTGAGTGTGTGTGTGTGTATTGTATGAACAGTATTTGTATATATGAGTGTAGGTGAACATTTGTGTGTGAGTGTGTGTGTGTGTGTGTGTGTGTGTGTGTGTGTGTGTGTGTGTATTGTATGAACAGTATTTGTATATATGAGTGTAGGTGAACATGTGTGTGTGTGTGAGTGTGAGTGTGTGTGTGAGTGTGTGTATGTGTGTGTATTGTATGAACAGTATTTGTATATATGAGTGCAGGTGAACATGTGTGTGTGTGAGTGTGTGTGTGTGTTGTATGAACAGTGTTTGTATATATGAGTGTAGGTGAACATTTGTGTGTGTGAGTGTGTGTGTGTGTGTGTGTGTGTGTGTGTTGTATGAACAGTGTTTGTATATATGAGTGTAGGTGAACATTTGTGTGTGTGAGTGTGTGTTGTATGAACAGTGTTTGTATATATGAGTGTAGGTGAACATGTGTGTGTGTGTGTGTGTGTGTGTGTGTGTGTGTGTGGACAGTTCTCTCCTTCTACCTTTATCCCAGGTCTTCAGCTTGCAGTCCTGGTGCTGGGCTTGTGAGGTAAGCTTCATCATTTACTTCTCCACCTCTCTAGCCTGATGCAGCTGTTTCCTAGTAAAATACCTTTATGATCCCTACTTAACACAAAATTCTCTTGTGATAAACAATTCATTTTATAATCACTTCACTGCTATCTTCACTAAATGGCATTCATGAATAAAATCTAAAGTTCATCTTATGTTCTCTTTACTTCTCTCAATACTGTATAAAGTAACCAAGTTCTTAAGTTTGCCCACTCACTATTTAAATTTTTTTGGTCCTTTTATTTGTTTGTCTATTTCCTTCAACCACATGCTCTCTGTCTTCTGCAGTGAGTATTTGAGTAATGTGCAGCTCATCCCACTAGGAACAAAGTCTTTCATCACAAGACTGCCAATTTTCTAGTCATGGCGTTTTCACATTATTGCCTTACCCCTTATATTCTGTTGTGATTTGCTTTCTCCCTCAAAAAGCATCCACTTTATGCTCTTTAAGTGGGTTAATGGAAATCATTCTTCCTACTGTTTTTTCCTTGGACACAGCTTGCTCAAACTTGACATTAATTCTAGCACTATTTCATCCTTGATGCCCTCATCAACCTTAGCTGGGTAAATATCCTTCCTGCTGGCAAATAGTCAGGCCATGTGTCTATGTTAGCAGTTATCAAATTTTATTATAATAGCATAGTTAATGTGTCTCTTATCCCAATGAGGTTGTGAGTTCTTTTGGGTCAGATGTCTATTCTTTATTCATATATCCTCAGTGACTGGCACAGTCTTTGCCCATTGTGAGCATTTTACATATGTAAGCATGTGACATAATTTGGAAAAAAAGGAAAACAGAGTTTCAAATATATTTTCTGTTTTTTTTAATATATTCTTAAAATAAAGTAGTGTTACTTTATTGTGTGATTTTAGGGACTCTCATTAAGTAATTCTAGATTATTTGTCAAATGATAGAAAATGATTATTGGTGTGATTATGAAAGTTGTGCATTTTACCACTTGACATACTTTTTGAATCCCATCTGCTTCATGAGCATAATTGCACCTGAGGTGTTAGTCAAGAGTGATAGAAGGTTGTCATGACATCTTCAACCTGTGCAACTCTGTCTAAATAACTCATTCATCTTTTACAGTTCACAAAAATTTAAGTTCTCTCCTCAGTATAAAATGAAGTAGATCATGAGAAAAAACCAACAGAACTTTAAAGTTGTCATTTATAAGGGAGTTCTAGGGTAGGAATGCAGCTCAGTGACAGAATGCTTACCTAACATACACAAGGACCTGGGTTCAATCACCAGTATACCCAAATGCTGTAGTTTTAAGATTATTAAATAGTAGTAGTTCTTATTTTGCTCCTCATATGATGTGATGTAGTAATGGCTTTTTTTTTTGGTGTAAAGACATTGAATAACAAGCACACTATTTTCTCAAGAAATGAACACTACACAAATAAGTCTTTCTAGAGAAAATCATTTTTCTCAAGTAAATGATGTTACACTCTCAGAGTTAGGATCTTGCTCTTTTTTGTTTTATTTTTCAGAAATTTTTGTTGTTGTTGTAACTTAGACAATAGTTGAGTGGATTCTATACTTTTAACCATTTACATATCAAACTACAAATATTCAGTACAGCCATGTTTGAGCTTCACTAACAGAAGCCAAATGACCAAAGAAATAATGATAGGATGGAGGGATCATATTTTAATAATTTAGTCCAAATATTTGTGACAATATTTATAATGTATTCACCACCTCAGGTACTGGGTCAAAGACCCAGGATGTTTTAGTTTAAGGCAAACTGTTGATAGAGAAATTCTGCTATTCCCTTCTTCAGGTTTGAAAATGAAGGTTTAGGTGGATCAGAAAAACTGAGGAAGGTCATAGAGATAAAAATATATGATAGTGATGTTACAGTTTGCATCTGTCTTCAGATTCAGTGATGGGAAATTATTGTGCTTTTGTCCTCTGTTAAGCATTGGGATTATAAAATCAAATTCTCCCAGGGCTCTGTACATTTCTTTAGTGGGGCTCAGTGGGAGTTCTGACTTCATTCTTGAATATTATTAGATGACTGAGCTATGGACTCATTCTTAATGCTTCCTTTACACAGAACTAAAACTTGTGTATTTTATTCTCATACCACAAATCTACAAAGAGCCAGATTTTTCTTTGCTAGTTCACAACTTTAATGTCCATCTGCACATCAGACCTCAAAGACTATAAATATAAAGCTGTAATAAGGTGCACCTAGCTGGAAAATATGCACTTTATGAGAAAAATAACATTATTTAATAAAGTTCAGTTCCCCTAGATACATGTCTCATAGGACTCATGAGTTTGAGCCTTATGTCATATGAGCTGTATTATCAGAAATATTTTCCATTTTTGAAGATTATAAAGAGTGCCCTTGGGTGATCAACATAAAAAAGCAACTCATGCCTTCCAACACTTCACTGACATAAATATTATTCTATAACACAAACATGAAAACTCTACTGAAGCCATCATGCTTACATAATTGAGTACCAGTTAACAGACTTCCTTAATGTTTACTTAAGATAAACATTAGAAGTATTTCTAAATACTGAAAAAAATCTTCAACAAACCATTTCGAAATTGGAACATTAAAAACATTGTGAATCTATCAGGGACATTTACAAAGAAAGCAATAGACACCTGAAGATGTGAGTTTAATGATTATGTTTCAAAATTACCATTGCAAAAATTATGTGCACTTAGAAATTGAATTAAATTATGTGAGTTATTCTAAAGACATATTTATTGCTACTATTATTACTACCCACTATTTCCTTTTCTTTTCTTTTCTTTTTTTTTTTTTCCTGAGACAGGGTTTCTGCACCACCACCGCCTGGCCTATTTCCTTTTCTAAGTGATACCTAAATGCTTAGGCCAACATTTGCTTATATATTCCTAATATCATCAATATCAACTTTTTAATCAAAAAGGTGAAAATATAAACAGGAACTATAAAATCTAAAAATTATAAGCTATAAAACTATGAAAACCTTCCCAACTATATTTTTGAGACAATATTCTGATTTAATAGAAAAATATCAATATTTAAAAGAGTGAAATTCAATTTATTTTCAGGAGCCAAATAATACTTATTGTTACTCAAGTAAAAATAACCTTGCAGGATATTTCCAGAATATTCTACCTCAAAATTAGCCTCTTAAGGGTTTCTGGATAAGGATTGAGTTTGGGAATAATACTATGAATGTGATGGAATTCAGAATAAAGTGTAGCTGAATCCGATCTCAGATAAGAGAAGTAAATAGCATCATTATGTCAACATAGTTCAGCATAGTCTGTCCATTAGACAGAGATGAATCAAGTTAATTCTGCTAATTAGGAATTAATTGGAATATAATCATGTTTTATGGTTCCAGCTAATTATCTCATTAATTTATAAAAATGCATAAGATAGATTAAAAAACACCAACTCCATCCCATAGATTTGCATCAGTTTCCACATATTAAGAAATTTCTTTTCTAACTGAACACATTGGGTCATATCTTGGCTATTATAAAGCCAGAATCAAGCGCTACCAAGAACTAAGAATGAAGATCCACAGCAGGAAAGACAAGAGAACTACTTCCAAATCAGTGTCTCCCACACAACAGAGCATGGGGAATTTAACTGGGCTGCCCACACATGGATAGGAAGGCACTTGGTGGGTTGACATGTCACTACACATGAACACATTAAAGTCATTTCTCCAGAAGAAAAGATGACAGACACATATTTTCTGGATATACTCAGCTCAAGGTCAGGGAGCAGAAGTGTAAGGATCACAATGGCCACCAGAAACACATCTGAGCATGCTCAACTTGTTACACAGAGATGGTGGACAGGAATACCTCTGGGCGTGAAAAGTATTCTCAAAGACATTTTAGCTCAAAAAAACAAAGAAATTACACATTGAAGGTACATTAATAAGAAGTCTGTTAGTTTTGTTTTCTTAAGAATATTATTTAAGTATATTTGAGACAGCTTATAATTTCAAAAGTATTTGTGGTAAGTGTTAGGAGGCTAGGATTCCATTTATTTTCATTAGCTTTTGGGCCATGGATAAGCCACTTCCCCACGTTGATCTGTTCAGTATTTTTTCCTGAAATGGTGGGCTTAGGTAATATCCAAGGTCACTTCTAAGTCTTAATGTTTACTCTTTCTTTACTTGATGATCATTTTCAGGAGGCATGCCTAAAATACTGATCAAGTGTAAGGTTGCAACAACTCCATTATGTTATATGTCCTCTCTGTATAGAGAAACATAATAAATATTAAATAATGAATATAATGTGGAACATTCATCCAAACTCCTGATGGGATAAGGAATGAAGAGTATGGTAAATATTTTGTTTATTTCTATGTATGCTGGGAGAATTTACTTTTGCTCCATGCTGTTAGTGATTTGAACACTTTTGTGACAAGCTGTACAATTTTCAACTGTACTTCTTTGTGTTCCTTCCTGCAAAGTCTCTATGGAGATGGTCAGCTTTGCTCTGTAGGGGCAGACTGGGTTCTTATACTTCTATTCTCATGGGCTGTGCTTTGTAACCTAATAATTGATATTTTAGCATTCTTTCAGGTACATTTTTCTTGGCAAGATTTGAGCTACTTTTGAGTTTGAAACTCAGCCTTCTGCAGTAAATGGGAGGAACTGAGGTTTTCATAAAATAGGAAAATGCCATCAGCACTCATATGAAATGTGAAGAAACAATTGTACTCAATTAATTGTAATCTTAGTTTTCATTTTTTCTCCTTTTTTACGTATTATATTTGTGTTTTAATTTTATACATCAGCCATGGGTTCTCCTGTCCTCCCCCCTCCCGCCCCCATCCCCACCTTCCTCCCAGCCCCTTCCCCTCCATTCTCATCTCCTCCACAGCCAAGATAGTATTTTGAGTCAGTTAGAAGACAACCATCTGGGCATGTCTGTGAAGGATTTTCCAGAGGAGTTTAACTGCCATACAATGTGATCCGCCATATTATGTAAGTTGCCTTACAATACATACTTGAACCCTCAAACTTGGAAGAATATCTTACCACCACAGCAGCTTACTCCTTCAGCTAAAGAACAGGTTCTCCAATTTTTTTTTCCTTGAACTATTCTAGGATTTCCAGAGACAATGATAGGAGCCTTGTTCTTCAACCATGATAGGTGAATGCCTGACTTACCTAGATTCACCATTATTAATCCTCTTTGATATCTTAGAATAACCTTGGCAAGCAGAGTAGGGAGACTAGAATAAAACTTTTCATCCTTGACATTCTAAAAAATCGTTAATGGTCACTGAGATTATTCATTAGTTATGAAGTATAAGGAGTACCCTCACTATATTTTAGTGAAAAGGGAAAACACAAGGATCCATAGCTACCCTTCCCAGAGTTCAAGTGTAGAGTCAAAAGCTCCAACCCTCTAGCACTAGTCTATGAAGGACACTTAGCCACTGTTATCTCATTAATATCTACTTTTTATTATTGATGGAGTTTCTAAACATTTGAGAGCTGTGGGCCAGGAAACAGAGAGGGAGCATATTACCTTTTAACATGCTACAGGCTGTCAGGTATCTTCTGTAGTAAAAGACATGTATAGGCTTCCTTTACAAAAATACTCAGAATTCAGGGCCACATATGTAAAGATATAGCTTCTAACAGTGGATGCTAAGAGTCCTATTTTACTTATTGCGTCAACAATTTGGAACCTGTGAGTTTCCAGAATACCAGATGACATGTTAGAGAGCTATTGTTTTAGAATGTGTTTAACAAAATGGCTCCAATAGCCTTGGGACAGAATAGATGATGCCTTGATAATATGGAATAGTTGGCTCTCATGATCTGAAACTGTATACAGGTTGCTGAGAACTGGCATATATATGAATTTAATTCTCTTCACCTTGCCATCAGTTGGTAAAAATTTGAACTCTGTGAAATTCAACATGAGCCTTCCTGAATCTTCATTTGCATTTCTAGAATGATGCTGCTATGATACCAAACACTAGGTCTAATTGTTCGTGGATTTAATCTGAAGTTGACCATAATGTAACCTTCACAAGACATTGCCAGAAAAATGAAGCCTAATGTTTAAAACAAGCTCACATTATTAGCAAAAACAAAAAAGATTCATGTGGCATTTCTTTTTAAAATTCATCATTGTTTTATGGGAGAAAAATTTAAAAATTGCAGAAAACCATAATTTTTAAATATCATGAAATAACAGATTTTAGGTAATTGTATCTAGTTCTATTTTATAATCTAGTTTCCTCTAACCTATTAACTCTCCTTTATATAGCTAATTTCCTTATTACTCTTATCACTATATTTCTATTACAAAATGATTAATCAGCATCAACTGAGACAAGGAGGAGGGAAGAAGCACAGAGAGGAGGTGGACCCACTGACATGTGGCTAAGAACGGAGGCAGAGCTGAGGGAGGAAGGGTACATGGAACTGCCTGCTGCAAGGTGAAGAATTTGAACTCAGTTTGCAGGATCTTGTCACCACCAGAGAGCACATTCAGAGATGAGACAAAGTGAGGAACTGGGAGGTATTATGTGGTGAAAGCATGCATGCAGGTGGAAGTGTGGATCCTCCAAAAGGTACACACCTGGGCAATTATGAGCAAACATCAATGAAAGGGAGAGTTATTTATAACTTATGGTGAGGAGAAGGTAGAGAAATTCAGAAATGGTTGGGATTTCCTTTGATAGATTTTACTCCTAACTTCCCTCCTCATGTATGATTTTCAAGTTGTGTCATGATTTCAAGTGCATGACAAATATAAAATGACATTTTAATGAAGGAAAGAATGCTTAACAGTCAATTGTCAAGATCAGGAATCTTGGTCTCAGCTGGTTTTGGATTGTTGATAGTCTTATATATCTACTGTTTGTGGAGTCACATGACTTATTGTAATGTACTTCTGTGGTTTTATCAGGCTCCTGTTCTATAAAATTTGTATCCTGTTTCTGTATGCCTGGCCAGCTTGCCTTATAACCCCCAACTCTCCTTGACCTTAGCTCTTATGATGATCACTAAACTGAACTGTCTCTTCCCCTCTGTCCCCAATTTTCTCATTCCACTGACTCAGATATAAGATTGTCAGTCTATATAATTGCATGAACCAGTTATCTATACTCCATCATTGTCTATCTATCTATCTATCTATCTATCTATCATCTCTCTTTTTATTATCTGTATTTTTATATCACATATGTATCATCTAGCTAGCTGGCTTTATCATCTATCAATTTATTATCTATCAATTATCTATCTACCTACTCACCGGCCTACCTATTTACCTTATTTTTGAATGGAGTGCAACTGGCAAATATATGGTTATATAACATAACTTTATGCACATGTTAAAAAAGTAAAAGGTATGAATGACTTTTTGAAATATAATGGCATTTACAAAATGTTTTTATGGTATTCCATTTTTCTTGTAGTATCCAATGCTTTAAATTTTTCAAAATATACATTAAAATTAATAGCTCTGTATTTTGTGAGTTATGTTGACTTTTAAATTAATTGAATTATTGATATTTCTATTAAATGGATATAAATATTTATGTTCATTGTATCAAATTATATGGATACTTATAATGTGAAATATGCAAGAGTGGCATGACTTTGACATTAGATTTTATAATCAGAGTTTTTAAATACTGTTCAGCACATGAACCACAGTACCCTGGAGCCTACTGGCATGTGGATCATACAATGACTGCATTACCATCAATGCTATAGAAGTCAGAAGCTGGATAAATAAAAAATTTTTAGTTACAAGTGATTGTTTATAAAATATTTCTCCTCAAATCCCAAAGTGTAGCATACCTATATTATATATAGTCATATCATCAAATGTAAAATACAACAAAAATAAGCATTTTGTCATGTTTTGAATAAAATTATTTTTACTAGGTGTTTTACCCCTTTTTTAATTTATTATATTTGTGTTTTAATTTTACACATCAGCCATGGGTTCCCCTGTCCTCCCTGCTCCTGCCCCTGCTCCCACCTTCTCCCCAGCCCCTCTCCTCCATTCCCATCTCCTCCAGGGCCAAGACTCACTCCCCTGGGGATTCAATTCAACCTGGTGGATTCAGTACAGGCAGGTCCAGTCCCCTCCTTCCAGGAAACACATGAATTATGAACCAAAAGCTGTGGAGACGCCAACTGGATCAGGCCCACTGGATAAGTGAGACAATTGAATAGTTTGAACTGTTTGGGAGGCACCCAGGCAGTGGGACCTGGACCTGTCCTTAGTGCATGAGCTGGCTGTTTGGAACCTTGGCTTACACAGGGACACTTTACTAGGTTTTTAAAAAATCCCATGGTTGGAATAAGTGTCTTCCAAATGACCACGTGTAAAATGTTCAGTTACCAGATTGGGTTCTGTTGGCAGGTTATGGAGACTTAGGGAGGAATGTCCGTGAGAGGCAGCCAGGTCTCTATGGCATGCCTCCAAGGGGATTTTGTAGCTCAAGCCCCTTCCTTTCTGCTTCTTTCATTTCACAGGTAAGCAACCATGAACTATGATTTCTGACACCATAACAAGAATAAGCCTTCCTCCTTGTGAGATGACTATTTGGGAAATGTTGTTATAGTAGGAGAAAGCTGACAGACTCAATGGTTTTAGATTTACAGGAAAATTGAATAAATTAGAGTCCTCATGCCTACCCAAGTCATTTCCCCTGTTACGAACATGTGTGCACGATCTTAGTACACTGGCTATAAGTAATAAATTAATAACAATAAATTATTAAGTCAAATCAGCAGCCTAATTTTGCAGTTGTTCATCATGTGTGCTTTCTCTTCAAGGATCGTATCTAGGACACCACATCTTTCTCTAGTTCTTGTGTCCCCTGAGGCTCCTTTGGATTTCTGTGACAGTGTCTATTATTTTCCTTAATTTTGATGACCTTGACAGTTTTACAAAATTCTATTCTGGCATATAGCTGGATGTCTCCTTAATTGAATTTGATGTTTGTATCAAGTAAGACTGGAAGCTATGGATTTTAAGGAGTGAGACCACAAAAGTATACTGCAGTTTTAATGACATCACCTGAAGCATGCACATAATCAAAATTTGTGATTGTCAGTATTGCTTTTGATCCCTTGGCCAAGCATATTCTTGTCACAGTTCTCTACAGCAAAATTACCAACTTTTCAGTCTCATAGTATTCTTCAGAAGGAAGTTATTCAGTGCACATATTTAAAAGTCAGGGGATGATATGAGAGCTAAATGCAATAATAAATTATTTGGAATACTGTATGGTTTGTTTCTTCTACCTGTTTATTTACTCAGTATGAGTTCTTAGGTGTTCACTTTATAATTTTAGTGATTATCCAATGTTGCTTTATTTAGTTATGTTGTGAGGTTTTGTTTCATTGCTTTGTCTTTTCAGCATTTATTATTACTGATTCTATAAAATGCTCCAAGCTTTTCTAAACGTGTTTTCTCACACCTAAAATTAATTCTTCGGCCAAGGATCCTTCAAATGCTAATACATGTCAAATAACAGTGTTCATCTCAGTAATTTCTCTCTCTCTCTCCTCCTCTTATTCCATCTCTTCCCAATTTCATTTTCTTCCCTCTTTTCTTTTAGTCTTTTTATTACTTCATTTTTATACAGTATATAGGAATTTATTGACATCTCCTTAATTTTCTATTTTTGTTTGGCTTTTTCTGAGTCATTAGGTTTAATGTGAATCTTACAAAAAATAACAGGTATGTATGTATTTTTATCTAATTGTAGAAAGCCTATTTAATTTTAGTGAAAATAATTAATTATGATTAATTAATTATTAGCTTTTCTTTACTTCTATGATTTTTAATTTATATTTTGGTTCAATATATCATACTTAACTTTTATTGAATATAAATAGTTTCCTTTGTTCCTTTCCCCCATCTTCCTATAGTCTCTAAGATACAATATTTGAATTTCTTGGTGGTTATGCTCAGGTTTTCAGTAGTCACACTTATCTGAGGTTAAACTAAAACTAATCACTCTCACCACTTCTTACAAAAAGGCCGCTAACTTATTTATGTAATTTTATCCCCACTTTCTATATAATATTGTTATACTTAAACTTTACTTATTCTTTAAGTAAGCTACTAGGTGATGACTAGGCCCTCCACTGCTCATTAATGACAGCCAGCTGTGCCCTCTCAGTTCCTTCCCTGAGAGCCTAGACTCATGCTGGTGGGTACTGGCAGGAGCTGCATTTGACACCCTAGGTCTGGGAAGTTGTTGATCCCACTTTTTGGAGTCCCCATAAGTAGCAATCAACTATTGTGAGTATTCATGGGGACTAGGCAGCCTCGACCCATAGGACTTCTCAGTCCCTATTTTTGTGCCACATGTTGGAGTACTAAATGTAATGAGTTTTTCTCTGACTCTCCAGCTCCCCAAAACAGACTTCTTATTAATTATGAAAGCTTAGCCTATAGCTTAGGCATGTTTCTAACTAGCTCTTATAAATTAAATTAACACATTTATATTATTATACATTCTGCCCCATGACTTGTGGCTGACACCTCTTCCCTTGGGCATCTTGCTTTTTCTGCATCTCCTAATGTCTCTGTCATTATTCTTCCCAGAGGTCTCTCTGTACCCAGAAGTCCCACCCGGCATTTTCTATACTAGCTATTGGCCATTCAGCTCTTTATTAAACCACTTTGAAGGTCCCTTGGGAAAGACACATCTTTACAGTGTAAACAAATATTCTATAACATACTATCATTTCTCCATTCATATATTCTGGGTTATTTTTGTGAAAATGATTGTTTTCTGCTTTACTTCACAATCCTTATCCCTTTTCTTTGTCTTCCATTGCTTTGTCTTCATATGGCTTTCCATGGATCCTTTACCTGACATCCAAACTGTTGAGTCTGCATTTCAACATATACTTTTCATTTAAAGATAATTTTTTTATTTCAAAATCTTTCTTGCCCATATTTTAATATTGTTATATTCTGCCTCGCATCTTTTTATTTAATGTTTAAATATAATTTGTTGTTAAATATAATTTTATACTACTTCTCATAGTAATGCTATAAATTTGTATTTTCATTGACTCTGATGAAATTCCTACTCGTTATGTGGCCAGTAATATTTTTTATATACTGTCATATTTAGAGAATGTGTTTGCATTTGTGGGAGGAAGGGTGTTTCATGTTGCTACCAATACTCACTCAGGAATTTTAGCATTATCTCTTTAAGTTTAGGTTGTCTATAACAGTTAATATCACCCTAGATTTTTATTTGGTGCAATTTAGATATTTTAATTATTTAGAGAAAACCTGTGGTTCTTTTCACAGCTTTGATAACAAACTCTCCTGCTTTTATCATGAACAAATAGGTGGTGATGTCTTCCCTACTTTCCAGTGCTTTTTGCCATTTCTAAGGTACCATCGTCATTCTTATCAATTTCCAATTCCCAGAGTGCATTCATTCCCTGTCTTAGTTAGGGTTTCCATTGCTGTGAAGAGACACCATGACCAAGATAACTCTTATAAAGAAAACCATTTAATTGGAGCTGGCTTACAATTTAAGAGGTTCAATCCATTGTCATCATGGTGGGAAGCATGACAGCATGCAGGCAGACATAGTGCTGAAGAGGTAGCTGGGACTTCTCCATCTCGATGGCAAGCAGGAGGGAGAGACAGTAAGCTACTAGATGTGCTTGAGACTCTAAAACTCAAAGTCCACACCCCAGAGACATAGTTCCCCTGAAAAGGCCATACCTCATATAATATCATTCCCTATGCATCTATGGGGATTATTTTCATTTAGACCACCACACCTGTGAATATCCCAAATTCCACATTTTCCTAGGGTATATCAGGTGTGTGTGTGTGTGTGTGTGTGTGTGTGTACATGCATGCACATGCACTTGTGCAGCTGGAAGTTTCTCCAGTCCCACCTAGCCCCATAGTTCTGCAGCTGCTTATATAATAATCACTCAGAGGCTTACATTAATTAAAAACTGTATGGCCAATGGCTTAAGTTTCTTGCTAACTAGCTCTATTGTAGCAGGAGAGTTTCTTTCCAGCTTGCACCAGCTCTTGCAGTCCTTCAGCCCACTTATCAAATAAACATACAGACACTTATATTATTTAAATTGTTTGGCCTAATAGCTCAGGCTTCTAGCTATCTAGTTCTTACATCTTAAATTAACCCATTTTTATAAATCTATGCCTTGACACATGGCTTGCGGATTACCAGTATCTTACATGTTGGTACTCATGGCGGCAGATGGCAGAGTCTTCTGACTCAGCCTTTCTGTTGCCAGAATTTTCTTTTTTGCTTGTCCTGCCTATACTTCCTGTCTGGCTACTGGCCAATCAGCATTTTATTTATACAGAGCAATATCCACAGCACTTCTCCTTTTCTTTTCTTTTTTTTTTTAAAGGAAAGTTTTAACTTTTACATGGTAAAACTACATATAACAAAACAATTACCAAGCAAGAATTACAGTTACAATGTCTGGTCTATTTATAATATCTAGTCTATTTGTATTTGACAAAATTAAAGAAGATATCCTATCTATCCTGTATTTGTGGGTCTAAGGTTTAATATTTAACTTATATTTTTTCATAACTAAGGAAAATTATAACTATCTAGTCTTCAACTACATCCAAGATCTCATAAGGATATAATGTTACCTGAGAAATGGGAGACAGACAAAAGCAACTTTTGGGAGTCTTGCAGGAGTAGACAGAGACAGCTGGCAGCTTGGATGTTATCCAAAGAGCCTTTGTAAAGTTGGGGCATCTGTCTTCAGCCCACAGGTCTAGAGTCTCCCAGCCATTTCTCTCTGTGTCCTGTAGAATGTCTGGCAGTTTACTCTGCAAAGCAGGAATGTGAAGGATCATTTTTCCAAGCAAAGTTCAGTGGTCACCTTCCAATGGGTCCTGCATTTCCAGTCGATCAACCAATCCAGGCAAGAACAGTTTCTTGCCTGGATGGCTATTTTTGTTAAGAAGAAGATAAACTCTATGTAGAGTGTCTTTGATGCCCATCCTCCTCTCTGAAGTAAATTAGTGATGCCAGGAGCAGACATGTCTTACTGTCCAGAAAGTCTAAAATTTTAAAAATATTTTAAATGTCATATTTTGTAGGTTTTTGAAGTGTTTGAAGATTACCTGTCTATCTAAAATATATCTATGTATATATAGAAAATTTAACTAACATAACTACAAGTGTGATTATCATAGATGACTAATTATTAATCTATTTCTTAATTATCTATTACAATTTAAATGAGTCACATAAACATAATATTTCAAACAAGAGTAGACATATACATACAGTATAACAAAATTAACTTTAAATTTATATTAATAGACTTAAATCCATAGCAATGGAAAACATTTTAAACAAGTTGTTCTTTAAAAGTAGATTCAATAATCTACCCTTTTATCCTATCATATCTATATCACTCTATCATCTTAAATTAACCCATTTCTATTAATCTATGTATTGCCACATGGCCATGGCATTACCAATCTGCTGGTCTGTTGCTCCTTGGGCAGCATGCTGACATGTCTCCCAACTCCACCCTTCTTCAGCTCATCTTCAGTCTGAATGTACCACCTAACCTTATCCTGCCCTGCCATAGGCCAATGCAGCTTTATTTATCAACCAATCAGAGCAATGCATATTTACAGCATACAGAAAGACATCCCATAACATGTGTGTGTGTGTGTGTGTGTGTGTGTGTGTGTGTGTGTGTGTGTGTGTGTGTTTTGTCACTATGTCTGTACATTTATCTTTCTCTTTCTGGTTGCCAATGTGCTTTCCATGGAAATCTTAGATACATTTTATTTAGAACTTTAATATTTATATAGGTAAATACTATTATTGGATTCTACTGTGTTTTTGGCATCTAAAGAATAGCTACATTATAAAATCAAGCTTTAGAATTAACAGTAGTAATGTGGCAATGAGAGAAAATACCAGTGATATTGGCCAAAGGGAATGGACTGTAGGAAGTGAGGGAGAAGTTAAAAATGCTGAACAACACAATAAATTTACTGATTTCAGGGTCTCTATTCTATAAGAAATTAATTAATTCACTGATATTTAAGAGAATTTGAGGAGAAATCAGTGTGCGCTTACAACAGTAAAGCTTGGGTGAGTCAAATAACTGCCACTAATATGAAGATTTTTCATCCATTCTTGCAAACAGTAACCCACCATCTGGGATGGCAAGCCTGATCATTTTCAGATGGGAACAAGAAGTTATATTATGTGGACAAAATTTCCAGGAAGATAAATGCAAATTACACTGGTGATTTTATTATTTATGTATGGGTTATTTTTTAACTTATCTAAAATTTGACAAAGGTCATGCAGAACTATTTTATGTTGTTGACCCTTTCCAAGATGAAGGAATAGGCAAGTAGATCTGGCTTTCTTTTCTGCATTCCACTATCCCATTTGATAACAGCAGAAAAACAAACTGTTTTTTCTAAAATACATATTGCTATCTAGTTTCCACATGGATATTGTGCACAGGTCTTACAGTTCTAATATTTGTACATATATGTACATGGCCTCTTCAAGTTCTGCTTAACACTCAAATGCATTCTTCACAATGCTCATGGCAACAGCATAGACGATACTGAGTCCAGTACTAGTAGGAGGTAAATAAGCACAGAAAAGCAGTTACATAAGGATATATTGTGTATCACATACCATCAAGTTATACTTTATATGTGTTAGGTAAAGTGGACCTATTAGAAGATTTTAAGAAGATTTGAGATTAAGTGGTGTTCTGTGGGATGTTCTGTATGTTAAATGTGTTGCTCTGATTGGTTAATAGATAAAACACTGAGTGGCCAGTAGCCAGGCAGGAAGTATAGGCAGGAGAAGGAGAGAAGAGAATTCTAGGAACAGGAAAGCTGAGTTAGAAGTTGCAAGCCAGACACAGAGGGAGCAAAATATAAAATTATCAGTAAGCCAAGAGCCACGTGGCAACTTATAGATGAATAGAAATGGGTTGATTTAAGATAGAAGAAGTAAATAACAAGAAGCCTGACATGGCCATACAGTTTACAAGTAATATAAGTCTCTGTGTGTTTACTTGCTTGGGTCTGAGCAGCTGCCAGACTGGCAGGTAAGGGAGATTTGTCCTGACTGCGGGCCAGGAATGGCCAGGAAAACTCTAGCTACAGTGGTGTGTCCCTTGAGGCAAGGATGTTTGACTTACCTGTGATTACTAAAAGAGTGAATCTGAAGATAGAAATATTTAATTGAGATCAGCTAAAAATAACTGCCATTATCCAGACACATGATGGCCAGCCAAACTCAGAATTGGGCCATAGTACTAAGATCAATAGAATAGGATCTACTGTGGAAATAACAAAAAAAAAAAAAAATTGAAACTCCAAGTAAAAGATTGGTTATAGTGCCTGTGTGAAAGAGGATTGAATAAAAGTTGTCTCCAAGATTTGTTTCTTAGTTTTCTGTATAAGCACTGGTACCATAAATTACTCTCTGCATAAAAAAAAAGAAAGAATAGCTTTCATGAAAAATAATGAGTTACAGAAATTTTGATGTGTTGATTTTGCATTGCCTGTGAGATGTCTGTAAAATTGAATGTAGAGTAGATGTCTACTTGCACCTGTGTCCATAGATATAGTGCTGATGAAAGGTAAATTCTGAGAGATGTGAACATCCCAGTGGTTTTTAATAAAAGATTAAATTACCCACAGGATTCAAGCAATATCTTCCATGAATATCATTACTACATGATTGAACAGTATTGAGACCAAGAGTTAAAAATACAGAAATTTCTAGAGCTCTGTGTAGTCCAGAAAAAATATTAGCTTATGCATAGATGATAAAAAAAAAACTGGTTTAGATTGGTAGTGACTTTTTAAAAAGTCATGCTGTTACCCTCATGGTGATCCTTTGACCACCCAAACTCAAAAGGTATTCAGCCATTGATAACTAGTGTAAAACTGAATCAGAGGTAATCAATAGAGAGAATGCACACACACACATCATGGTATTAAAAAGGTAAGCTCCTTGGAATAATTCATTAGGCTGAATCAACATTTACAGAATATAAAATAGTGAAATAAAATTTGTTATAATCTGTACTAATCAAAAGTAATTATTCATTTTATCTTTCTATATCATAGTGGTGTTCTTATATCTTGATTGTCAACTTGACAGGGTCTAGAATCAAGGAGACAAGCCCCTGGGGATGTTGTGAGGGATTTTGTATATTAAGTTAATAGATATGCATTGCATTATCCCATGGTCTGGGTCTCTGGAACATTCTGATAATTGGCATTCATCTCTCTCATTTTGGCTGCAGATGTAAACAGAAACAGCTGCCTGCTGATCCTGCCACCATGACTTCTAAAACATGACAGAATTTAATTCCCCTAAACCAAAAGCCAAAACAAACTCTTCCTCCTTCACTTTCCCCCCCTAGGTAAGGGAAAATTTACTAATATACAGCGATTAAGTCTGGTAAGGAAACCAATAAGTATAATGCTAAGTTTTGAAATGGGCCCTATAGTGAGAAAAGGTTTCATAGTGGGCTTATACTTTTTTCTATGAATATAGAAAGTGTTAAACTGTCCAACATGTGGGAAACATGAACAAATCTGTCATGCTTATTTTCCACTTATTGCCAACTGTTTAGAAGCAATAGGAACTAGAACAAAACTAAAACTTCTGAGATGAGAAATCATATCAAAAATTTCCAGTGCTGCCAACCAGCTTAAATTTTCAGTAAAGTAAACAAATTGATCATTGACTAAGATTAATAATGAAAAATGTTAGAGATTCACTTCAGGGAAATGAATGTGTTACTTGTTTTCTAGCCAAAGAGAATTTTCTTGTAGAATGGGGAGCCATGTCTGTGGAGAAAGTTGGAGTTATGAAGATATACAGTTCACTTGTAAATGCCTAACAACAATGAGACAGAATTGAGGGAACTAACTGCTCAGAAAAATCTCTGAGCCTTTTGAGAGGCTATTTATAAGCAAGGGAAGGCTCTCATGGGATCTGGAAGGAAACTTGCCTCTCACATTGCAGCAGGTGTGTATAGCCACACAACGGGCTGTCACAACTCCAAAGGATTTCATTCACAGAGCTGTGCATCTCAGACATTATTATGCACAGTGATGACCTGGACATTTTCTCAGAATACAGAGACGTCTGGAAATGGCTAGAGATTCTGAATTTCTAACAAGCTCTCACACAATGCTGATGCTGCAGTTCCATAGATTGCTCTTGGGACAGTGAAGGGGTCAACAGGGTGATACGTAGCAACCCCTGGAACTAGTTAATGGATGGCTCTGTATTTGAGAAGCTGGGATTTTCAGGTGTGGTCAAAGCAACGGGATCAGATTCAGTTAGGTTAGAGATTTTGTTATATGTGAAGGGATGATTTTTAACTTTTCAGAATGAAAGTAGATTTAGTAAACTAAATTTCAACTTTTTAGATGACATAGTAGACTTTAAATGAATTGGGGGCATTATATTAAATAAGTCAGGCACAGAAAGATAAATGCTATATTTTCCCACGTAAATGGGGAAACTAAAAAAGTTGAGCTCAAACAAGTAGGAAGTGGAACGATGGCTATCAAAGCTTGGGAAGGAAAAAGGAGAACATTAATGGAGGATGGAACGCAGTGACAAGAGAAATAACCCTTCATGTTCTATGGCACTGTAGGTTAGGATCATGGACAAAAATAAAATGACTACTCCCAATCAGGTAGTAGAGAGGATTTTCAGTGTTTCTAAAGCAAAGACATGTTCTAAGAGAATAATATCAATAATGATAGTATCCCAATACTACAATTTGTGGGCTTGTGGGTACCAAATAAAAAAGGACAGTTCGGGACCTCTACCAGTAAAGTACTCTCAGACAGAGCTTCATGATGGTAATTGAGGAATGTTCTAATTTTTTAATACAGGAAAAGGAAGTGATTGCTGACAAAAGTTGAATCTTTATCTTATCTAGACCAAGAGACTGTATGTTAACTTTTGCTTCCTCCCTATCTCCAAACCTACCTCAAGTGACCCGGTATTAGCCCCTCAACAGCTACTGGGCATTTCCACAATCCTAATATCAGTTTTTTCCCCAGAATCCATTTCTCAATATTTCACTGTTTTATTAAGACTATGCAAATGAGTATCTATTAAGTTATCCTTATGACATGGTAGAATGTTACTGTAACTCCAGCATTTCTTAGGCTGAGGCAAAAAAATAAAGAAAGAAATTTTAGTCCTACCTAGGTTAAAGAAGAAAACTGTCGCTCAAAAGTAAGTGATATTACATGTCTGTCCACCCTCTAGTTTCCTAATTAGCAGACTCTGGGGTGGAAATTGGCATGCAGGACGTTAGTTAGGGAATGCTGTTCAGATAAACAACTACGGGCTGATTTTGCGGCCAGTAGGGAGGAAAAATCCGAGCAAGAGGCACTATCCTATATGGAGCACAGCAGAGCATCTTTACGGCCACTTCAATAAACAATGTTTTTGTTTTATTTTATATTTCAAATTTTTGAGAACCTCATACATGAACACTAAATTTACATCAACTCCAACCTTCCCTCTGTCCTCCTCTAACTCCCCCATGTGTCCCCCATACCCTCTCAAATTCATGACCCATGAACTTTCTTTCTTTAATTATTGTTCACATACACTACACACACACACACACACACACACACACACACACACACACAAACACATTGTTGAGTCCAATTAGTGTTGTTTGCATGCATATGAATTTAGGACTGAACACTATTGACTGAATAATCTTTCAGAGGTCTCATCTATGGAAAGGACGGCTTCTTCCTCTGTCAGTAGCCATTAAAATGTAAGTCAAAACATGGCTGCCTAAAGACTCACACAATGGCAATACCAGTGAAATTTTTCCCATCCATGATTCCACGTCAGTTTGTATTGTCACTGTATAGGTCTTATTTAGGCAGCACTGTTTTTGAGTTTCATTGGTATAGTTTTTCTGTCACATATAGAACTCACTATGTTGCCGCAGAAGTCCTTGTCCTCTGGCTCTTACAATCATTTTGTCCCCTCTTCCATGCTGTTCCTTGACCTGAGGTGTAAGCATTGTATGGCATATGTATTAATTGGGGTTGAGTGCCCACATTCAGTTGTCTGTGCTTTGACCAGATTTGGATTTTTGTTATGGTCTCTGATGCAAAAAGAAGCTTCTTTGACAAGAGGTGAGAACTATTCTCACCTGTGGGCACAATGACAAATGTTTAGAATGCAGTTAGGAATTATACTTTCTTAGGAAAGTACCAGGTTGATTCTCCTCTAGGATCCATAACCTCCTTAAACCAGTGGAAGTTGCAATGTTACATTATGTGCCTCCTTGTACTGTTGTGTTAGATTAATTTTGTTCTTGCTTTCTGCTTTAAGGCAAATACTTAAAATACAAACCCACTTATAATGCATACACAAAGAAAGAGAGAGAGAAAGAGAAGGAGAGAGAGAGAGGGAGGGAGAAAGATAGGGAAGAAAGTGGCCTAAGATAACAACAGGGCCAGAAAACACACAATGTAGACACTTTGTACTCTGTAGTAGAAGTGATTCAGCTACCAACATTCCTGGAGCCTCTGATCAGAGCTTCTAAACCTGCCCTAGTGAGAAAGTTTGTGTGTGTGTGTGTATGTGTGTGTGTGTGTGTGTGTGTGTGTGTGTGTGTGTGTGTGTGTGTGTGTGTGTGTACCTGTGACTGTGTTTCCTTCTTTCCGTTATTCCAAACCTGTCATTCTGTCATGAACAAATACATGGTTTCACCTCACAAAAGGAGTATTCATAGCTTGTATATCAAGTATTGAAAGACACAGGAAATATATGAGTTTTACTTGATGGCACAGCTGGGCTGATCACATGCTTAAACATGTGGGATTTCAAAATACTATAAAAATTCATATAGAAGTTTTCTCTTGATTTTTGCATGTTACCTCACCAAAATTAGTAACTGTTCCCTGATGGGTAATGGTTTTGCCTGTGCCTCACAATGTGGTTTGTAAACTTCCTCTTCCTGTAGATTTAAATAAGGTTCAGCTTAATTGACGTTTCCCTGTTTCACATCCAAACCACTGCTAGCGCATTTTGACCTCAATCTTTATCAGGAAAGGGCATCCATCAGTCAATGCCCCTGTACCATTCAGCTTATGTTCTTTCAGACACTTTTTAAATGTTACATAACTTCATAGATATTACTGACTTTCAGAACTCTCCCCCCAACAATGTTTCTGAATTGAACACTACCTGAAAAAAAGGCTGTTTTCAAAGTCTACTCCTGCTGAATTTTAGTCAGATGTCAGTCACAGAGTGTTACTCCAAAGGGAATGCTGCTATGTGCACAAGGTAAATGAAAACCCAGCTAAGAATGATCCTGGTGTATATGGTGCAATTGTGTTTAGGCCTTGTGAACACTGGAACTGCTGGGATACTGCCCTTGAACATGAGATGAATGAAACAATTTCTCTGTTGCCCCAACTTGATTAGCAGCCACTGACTGCGAAACACAGAACTTCTCTGAGTTTCCCCATTTATGTGCTTTCTGAAAACAAAAAAGAAAAAAAAAAGTGTGATTAAGGATCAAGGAGTTTGGTGTCTTCTGCTTTGAACTCTGATTACTACTGCATCCAAACTAAGCATCCACAGTAACTACAGGTTATTGAAAACATACAGTACAGCTACCAAGAACTACACATAAAAGTCAATACTAGATAATTCAACCATTTGATATTCAAACTAGAATTGTCATAGATGGAGGAGCTTGAGAGAAAATTGGATCTGGAGCCTTGTTTATAGTGTAGGGTGTCCTTTTGGCTGATGGCTTTTAAAACATTGCATTTAATCCATTCCTGTAGAGCAAAAGGCTTTTCAAGGCAAAACATCACTTGACCTGCATGTGGTTAATTGAACATTTAGGTGTATTTTAAAATATTTACCAAATGGTTCTTTTATCTTTGTATTTCTGAATTTAGCTAAAGGGAAAAAAATCCACTTATGGTTACAGACTAAAGAATCATTTCAAGGGAATTACTGACAGAGGAGGTTTGCTCATTCTAAATATAGATCAAGGTTGAATAAGCTGCAGTGAGATTATTTATGTATGTGTAGCACAAAAAGAATACAATGACCTTTTTTTGACCTGCTTCTTTATGTCTTTATTTTTCTGTGTCT
This sequence comes from Onychomys torridus, assembly GCF_903995425.1. Classification (NCBI taxonomy): domain Eukaryota; kingdom Metazoa; phylum Chordata; class Mammalia; order Rodentia; family Cricetidae; genus Onychomys; species Onychomys torridus. Next base: position 43,877,970 of record NC_050446.1, on the reverse strand, counting down.
GGTCTCTTTCTGCTCTTCTGTAGCTAACTACCTATAAATCCAACCCTAAGAACTCAATTTCAGAGCTCAGAGAGATGTGTAGAGTTTCATTGTGCAGTGATCAAAAGTGGGCAAGATAGATCATTCTTTTCAATTTACTTGACCCAGTTCATTTTTTTTAAATGAACATAGGTATAAAAATGTTTATAGAGCCAGGCTCCAGTGCTGATATTACTGAGAATGGTAATGGTGTTTTGTTCCTGGTTCTATTGCCACCTGAAGAAGAAGGTATCTTAACACGCTTTTGCCACTGTTAAAAAGAGTGAAACAAACCATGCCCCACTGGCTGCAAAGCTATTGTTTCCATGCTACGAATTCTAACACAGAAATATGATCTTAAAGCAGCAGTTCTCAATCTGTGGGTCACAACCCCTTTGGCGACCCTCTATCTCCAAATATATTTACATTACAATTCATAACAATAGCAAAGTTACAGTTATGAAGTAGCAATGAAAATAATGGTTGGAAGTCATCATAGTACGAGGAACTGTATTAAATAACGGGTCCGAGCATTAGGAAAGATGAGAACAACTGCCCTAAGGCAATGAGTAAGAATCATATTGCTCTTGTAATTCCTGCAGATATTGTGCCTGACATCTTCATCATCATTATTAACAAACAATAGCAATGTAATAAAGGACAGTGGGGTTTCCAGGCTGAAAGCCATCTTCGCCAATGGATATATTGTTGGGTGTATCAACAAAGGCTTCAGAGACTGAGTGGATCCATGCAGTAAATTAAAATTGCTTTCTTCACCATTCAGTTGGTTGTAGTTTATTAATCTCTGATAAATATAAAAGCCAAGAAATAGATCTCAGTACCTTTTGTTTATTGTCATAGGCAAAATTCTTGAGTATGTTTGTAAAAGAGGAGAGGACTGCAGATAGGTAAGAGGGATTACCACAGTATAAGCATGAGGACTGAGTGCACATCCCAACATCCACGTAAAAAGCCAAGTGTTACAGAGTGCTGAGGAGGTAGATTTTTATCAGCTTGCTGACTTGGCAATCTAGCTGAATTGGTGAGTTCCAGGAATTTTGTTTCCTAATACTAGGTGAATGACTTGATTGTGTAAGTCAGCCACATTCCTCACATGGCACTGTTCATAATGGTGATGAACTGTAATGTAACCCTGCTTTGCTCTAACATAACCTCTTCTGTGATTTAAAAGTAAAGTAAAATACAGTGAAAAACTGTTGAGGAAGACACCTGAGGTCAACCTCTAGTCTACACACACACACACACACACACACACACACACACACACACACAGGAGAAATAATAAAAAGAGGAAGGAAGAAAGGAAAGGAAGGAAGGAAGGAAGGAAGGAAGGAAGGAAGGAAGGAAGGAAGGAAGGAAGGAAGGAAGGAAGAAAGGAAGAAAGGAAGAAAGGAAGGAAGAAAGAAATAATGGTCTAGCTAGGGTTCACTGAGTAGTGTGCATTTGGGTTACTCCTTAGAGACATGGTGTTACTGAGTAAAATAAAGGAAGAAGATATGAAAATATTTAAAAAGTTAGATTATGTATTCTCTCTTTAAAAAAGGAAGATGCCAAAACCAAAATCTAAGCCTATTATTGTATTCTAAGTTCTATGAACTAGCCCTTACTCTACAAATTGGGGGTTTGTAACATTGTACTTGAAAAATATGATAAATTGAGTTAACTAAAGTCAACATATGTCATGATATCCATTTGAGATATTTTGGACTTTTTAAAACTCCCCATTTATAATGTAAACATATGTATTTAGAGGCTGGAGGGATGGCTCAGCAGTTAAGAGCATATACTCCTCTTTCAGAAGATCTGAGTTCAGGTCCCAGTGTCCATAACAAGTGGATCACATCTGCCTGTAATTCCAGCTCCAGGGAATTTTGTGTGCTCTTCTGAAATCTGTGGGCACATGAATTCATGTGCATATATTCACACAGACACACATTTACACATAATTTAAAATAATGAATATGAATATTTAATAGCCAACATATACAGAAAGAGTCATCTAATGTAACAGACATTTTGGAAAATGACCATGAAAATCAGATCATACAAAGGTGCAAAACTGGACCATAATAAGCCTGATTGTAGCCATTATTTGGGGGAAGAGAAAGTGGCATATTGACAGAAAAATGGATTTTGCTATTTCATATTTTTCTGCTTTATATGATTTTGTTGTCATGGACATAAAGAGAGCTTTGAATTAAAAACATAGTGTATCATTAGATATTAATATTGAGAGAATAGGAACATACAAACAAAATATGTAAATTACAAAACCCAGACCCTTCTTATTAGTGACAATTAAAGCCCTTTTAAGTTAATTTACCAAGCAATTTAAAAATGATCCCATAGTCAGAGTCCCAGAGTTATGTGCCTTCAAATCAAGTTTTAATTTTTTTTTCTGGGAACACTCCCACGTGGCTGTGACGGATGATGATAGTCCTCTAGGCTTCACAGGGAGAAATCATTTCCATTTGCATTCTCGTGCAAGTTCATGCAAAACTACAAAACACAGAATGACGGAGAAATACTCCCTTAGACAAGAGTGACTAGTATTAAGCTGTCATCTTTGAAAAGGAATCCAGTAAATATTTCTCCTAAGCAGCTTGCTAATAACCTACAAGTGGAGAGAAGCCCCATGTCACTTAGACTTATTGTTACCCTTCAGTACAGTGACAATAGATCTGGCAGTTAAAGATGGGGCTCCCCACCAGCCCAGGGAATTAAAGACATTGTTCATTGATTTCTTCTATTCTGTTCCACAGAAAACATTAACTCCCTGGTTATTCTGTTCACATATATCATCCACAGAAACTCAATGTGCAAAGGTATTTGAATAAATTTTCTCTTTATAAATATTACTGTGCTTTCAAATATTCTTTTCTTCTTCCACTTCTGCAATCACACCGAGCTGAGCACTGAGTGTTTTCTTCACAGACAGAGCCAGGGATAAATTCACAGCAGTGTTGATAGCCCTGAAATACATACATACTATATGCATATACATACTACACACATTGAACTATATATATGCATATATATAAGTAAATAAAGAGGGTATAACAAGTAAAAATTTGAATTTTGAATTGAATAAAGCAAATTATTTTTTTTCAGTAAGAGGATAGGAAAATGACTAATTTTCCCAATTTTTGTCACAATACAAGAGCCCCTTAAATATCTATAGACACTTACTTAGCTCTCCTTGATTAAAAGTCACTGGAGCTAAAAACACATCATATGTATATCTCATCATTTTGATCTGAGAAAATGTTAAGAAATGTTTCCTTCTGCATTTCTTACTGGTCATGGAAATTACTTCCATATACAGGGTAACTCATTCCATGTCACATACTCGCTGCCACTCTGCTTTCCAGTTCTGGATTTGAGCACCTCTGTGTTTGTGAGCTGCAAGATCAGGGAAGGGAACCACAACCTTTCTACTTGCCAGAAGATGGAATCACTTGTAAACAAAAATAAGCAACTGTCCTTAGTTGTCCAGAGCTGCACTTGAAGAGAAAAATGTAATTCTGAACAAGGGAGGAACAGGGAAATGTAGACAGAACAGTCCCTTTACCAGTAACACTGTGTCATTGAGCAGTCAACTGTGTGTGGGCCAAATAGCAGCCATCAGTTCTTCCAGTGTAGGTAACATGGGCTTTTTTTCTTATTGAGGATGTAGCAAAACTTATAAAATCTGTATGAGACAGTGGTCTTTTCTCATGTTAAGTATTTCTTTCAACAGCACAATAAACTTTTAGGAGTTATTTATTAGATCTAAAATAATGCTGAGTATTTAAGATTAGACATTATTTGACATTCCCAAGTCCAGTGGAAGACAGTATCAAGTACAGTGGAAAGTAATACCTAAACCCATCAAATTCATACAGCCAAATAAGATATTGATAATCTTAAAATTATTTCCAGAGAATTAGGCAGGATGAGGCTAAAAGTGGAACAGACGTACATGTCCATTTGCATCCATTGGCTAATTGTGATATCTTTGGAAAATATATATTTCACATAAATGATAATATATCATATTCTCCTTCACCCTATGTATGTGTGTTTGTGTGTGCATGCACATGAGTGTGTGTGTCTCTCTGTGTGTGCACATTTTCTGTGCACATATGAATGTGTTTGTGTGTGTGTGTGTGTGTGTGTATTTGTATCCAAAGAAGCTTTGAGAAAACTCTTTGTATTCTTTTTCATAGAGGTAAAATTTATTAGGGCATCATCACATAATTTAAAAGTGGTCAAATACTTTCCAAACAAACTTAAAAAAAATTGTCCTAGGCTGGTCAAAGGGGTCAGTGGATAAAAGCACATTCAAACATAACAACCTGTGTTCAGTCCCTAGAGTCCATATGGTGGGAGGAGAGAACTGATTTTCAGAGTACTACAGATATGTGCACACACACATGAGCAAACACACAAGAATTTTTTTTTTAATGTCCTTTTCATAAAGAACAGGCAAACAAAGATTTTATTTGACATCATTTGTGCTGGCTAGTTTCATGTCAACTTGATACAGGCTAGAATCATTTGGGAAAAGGGAAACTCATTTAACAAAATGCTCTCATTAGACACATCTGTAAGTAAACCTGTGGTGCATTTCCTTGACTGATGATTGATGTGTGAGGGCCTTGTTCACTATAGGCAGTGCCACCCCTGTGCTAGTGGTTCTGGATGCTTTTAAAAAGCAGGCTAAGCAAGCCATCAATGAGGAAATCAGTAATCAGCATTCCCCCATGGCTTCTACATCAGGCCCTGTGTGGGGCATCATTTGTAGTCATAAGTATTCTCTGGTCCCAAGTTCCTCCAGTCCCTCCCTACCCTGCAGTCTCACCAAATCTCTCTCACCATGGTACCACAGCTACTTATAAAATAATCATTCAGAGGCTTATATTAATTAAAACTGCTTGGCCAATAGCTTAGGCTTATTACTGACTAGCTCTTACATTTAAATTAACCCATAATTCTTATCTATGTTTAGCCACAAGGCTTGGCACCTTTTCTGAGGTTGGCCTTGTCATCTTGCTTCCTCTTTTTCTGGATGGCGACTCCTCACTCTGCCTTCCTCTTCCCAGAATTCTCCTTGTTTGCTTATGTTGCCTATACTTCTTGCCTGGCTACTGGCCAATCAGCATTTTATTAAACCAATGTATATCCCATAGCATTTCCCCTTTTCAGTCTAATCAAAAAGGAAGGTTTTAACTTTAATACAGTAAAATTACATATTAATAAAATAGTTATCAAGCAAAAATTATAGTTACAATATCTAGTCTATTTGTATTTGGCAAAACTAAAGAAAATATGCTATAATCTATCCTTTATTTGTGAGTCTAAGGTTTCATATCTAATTTACCTTTCATTGTAACCAAGGAAAACTATAATTATAACTACTTTTCAACTCCACCAAAGACCCCAGAAACATATAATATTACCTAAGTTATGATTATTTTGTGAGCAGCTGTGGGACTGCTGGTGAGAGAGATTTGTCGGGACAGCAGGGCTGGGCAAGCCTGGAGGAACTTGAGACAAGAGAAAACTTACAGCTACAAATGGCACCCCACAGCCCTCTCTCCAAGTTCCTGACTTCTTCCAGTGATGGAGTGTGATGTGAAACTGTAAGCTGAAGTAAACACTTTCCTCCCCAAGTTGATTTTGGTTGTAGTTTTTTATCACAGCAAAAGGAACACTGAGACAGTGATATGTCAATTGTTGTAAGCAGAGCATGACAACAACAATAAATTGTTGAGGTGCAAACCATTCTGGTGCTGAGGCTTCTGCTGCTCTCTGATTCTGCAATATAGGTCGCCAGTCTTTCCCCTGGGTCAGCTGCTCCTAACTGAATAGAAGGAGAAGGTTCATAGAAGAGAATATATGGGGGGAAGTTTTGGGGAGCCATGCCTTGAAATGACAATTTTAACTCTGATAACACTCCATTGGATAGTCTCTTCATAACTGAGTTCCCAGAATGTCTTCCGACTATTTAGGCAGGAAAAACAAATAAATTTTTATGGCTAGTTAGAGCATGGCACTTTTCTGCATGACTGAGCACAGTAAAATGTATCCTGTATCCATCACTGCTCTGAGTTCTGTAAGTTAAGGGAACTTGGTTAATACAATCATATTACTATTGGGAAGCTGGACCACAGCACTACTTTATTACACATGACCTGACTGAAAGATAATCCCAGGAAGAGATAAATCTACAAGTGACAAACATTTTGTGTAGTATTACAGTTTCCATGTCCTCAAAATTTAGAGCACTGAAGATCTTGCAGAGTGGCTTCTCTTCTACAACAGTCTTGTGTGGGACATCCCTCTTCAGCTCTAATCTGACTTCTGTGTACATTTCTACTGACATAGGAACTTAGAGATACTAAAGGACACAAGGTTATATGGTCACCTTAAAATTAACCTGACATTTATTCAGAGTAGATCCAATCATTTATGTGTATATGTGTGAATCATCTATCTATCTATCTATCTATCTATCTATCTATCTATCTATCTATCTATCTATCTAATTATAATCTTATCCATCCCTCTATCTATAATCTATCTACTTGTATAACTTTCTACACTCTACAAAGAGATAGGTAGGTGGATATAGATGTAAATATCCAGTGTGTACATGTTACACATGAGAACATGTACTTTAGAGAAAAGTTTGACCTCAGATCAAAGAAACATATGGCCTGTAGATTAAAGATAAAACTTCCCTGTGAAAAGAATTATTTAATAATCATAATTTTATATAAATAAAGCAAATATACTCATACATAATTACTATAATTTACATTTTTAATTGTGCATATTCATATGTAGTTACCTTATTCAGAACTATGACATATTGCTTGTGTTTATTGTAATATTGTGAGTGTAGAAGATCAAGAAGATAAGCCTTGCCTTTTGGGTATTTAAACTGTGGAACTTAAAAGAAAAAACACTCAAAACACATATACAAATTTTGGAAGAATATATGAGAGAAAATGGAATTGACACTTGAAGGGTACAAACTTGTAGCATGAATCTTAAATGGAATTATTAATAAAGTCAAACCTGAGGCCAGTTATTGGGGTAAAAGCTGGAAGATCACAAAAGCAGAACAAGCCACAGCTACCTCACCTTGCCAGTTCCTCAGATGATCCTGTTTCCTCAGACTGGAAGCCTCTCAGTCCTCGTACCGGAATGGATCTCAGCTGAACTGCTGCTAGAAGCCTAAAAGCTTAACCAGCCAAATGCTTCTAGTTTCTGGTCTTCACGTCTTATATATCTTTCTACTTTCTACCATCACTCCCTTAGATTTAAGGCTCACTTTCTGGGATTAAAGGCATGAGTCACCATGCTTGGCTGTATCCTTGAACAGATGGATTTCTGCCTCTGGAGTGCTAGGATTAAAGGCGTGTGCTACCACTGCCTATCCTCATGTTTAATATTGTGGCTCTTATGTCTCTGACCCCAGATAAGTTTATTTGGGTGCACAATATTTCAGGGAACACAATAACACCACACAAACTGAATCACTGTATAAAAATATAAGAGCAGTATGGAAGACAGGCTACAGCACATGTGGAGAATCATTAAGAAGGCCCTAATGAAGGGGATGAGTGCCCACCTGTCCCTTTGAGTCAGGCAGGATAGTGAGATAGAAGTGACAGAGGAAGACAAGTACCTTATATAAATAGAGAGGCTTCCCAGAGTCTTCAAGACCTATGGAGAGGAAAGATTCAAATGTAACCCTATAGAAAATAGAAGGAATGATTGAGCATTCCTTGGATATATGCCCAAGAGTGGAATTGCTGGGTCTTGAGGTGAATTGATTCCCAATTTTCTGAGAAACTACCATACTGATTTTCAAAGTGGCTATACAAGTTTGCATTCCCACCAATAGTAGAGAAGTGTTCCCCTTGCTCCACATGCTCTCCAACATAAGCTGTCTGCAGTATTTTTGATCTTAGCCATTCTGACAGGTGTAAGATGGTAACTCAGTGTAATTTTGATTTGTATTTTCCTCACGACTAAGGATGTTGAGCAAATCCTTAAATGTCTTCTGGCCATTTGAGATTCTTTTGTTGAGAATTCTTTGTTTAGCTCTGTAGCCCATTTTTAATTGGGTTGTTTGGTATTTTGATGTCTAGTTTCTTTATATATTTTGGAGATTAGCCCTTTGTCAGATGTGGGGCTGGTGAAGATCTTTTCCCATTCTGTAGGCTGTCATTTTGTCTTATTGACTATGTCCTTTGCCTTAAAAGCTTCTCAGTTTCAGGAGGTCCCATTTATCAACTGCTGCTCTCAGTGTCTGTGTTACTAGTGTTATGTTTAGGAAGTGATCTCCTGTGCCAATGCATTCAAGACTACTCCTACTTTCTCTTCTGTCAGATTCAGTGTAACTGGATTTATGTTGAAATCTTTGATCCATTTGGACTTGTATTTTGTGCATGGAGATAGATACGGATCTATTTGCAATCTTCTACATGCTCAACTATGTTCATAGCAGCATTATTCATAATAGCCAGAACCTGGAAACAACCTAGATGCCCCTCAGCCAAAGAATGGATAAAGGTAATGTGATACATATACACAATGGAGTACTACTCAGCAGTAAAAAACATCACTGTGTCATTGTATATAAGAGACATTGGCATCCTCTGAGTTTGACAGTTCTTTGGTGAGTAATCCCCTCAGAGGCAAAATGAGACAGTGATATAGGTGTACTCGTGTGGACTCACCATTCAGGTCATAGTACACATCTATTTGAGCATCACACTGTTTACTCTCAGACTTACTCCAAGTAGGTGTTCTGCATCCTCCCTCAAAGATAAGCACATTCTTGCTCCAATTACCATAGATATACAAGTGGATGTAGGAACATTGCATAACATCGAATCAGTTAATACATGTGACAGAATTATCTGGTTTCTTTTCCTCAATGTTGTATCTGAAAAATAATTTGTGGTAGTGTGTAGCGGTTAGTGAAGGCTATAAAATGCTGCTTACTCTTCTGAAAAGTTCCTCCTGATTACTGTATATTGTACAACCACACTGCCATCTATTTTATATGTCCCTCTTGGTAATGACAAGAGTTGTTTTCACTTTGGGACTATTATGTATGAAGCTCCTCACTAACATTATTGCAGATGTCTGCTTTTGGACAAAAGCACTCATTTTTCTCAAGTTAAGTGTACACAGGAGGAAAATTTCTTGCTCATAGAGTATATGTGCTTTCATACTTAATTCTACCAATCAGTTTTCCAAATGCTTTTAAGTCTTTGGATCACCAGCAATGTAATCAACTTCTCCCTTGCTTTATGACCCTTGATAACACTTCCCACTGTCTGTGTTTTTCATTTCGCACATTCTATTTGAGTAGTTGAATCTCATTGCCATTTTAATTTGCATTTCACTGATGAATAATGCTGTTGGACACTTTCAAATGGCTAATGGCCATTTTGGTTTAAGAAATCCCTGATAGTCTTTAACCTAGTTTAAAAAAATAGCTGCTTTTTACTTATTAATAGGAAATGTTACATATTGGTATGCAGGATAATTTTATGTCAATTTGATAAAAAAGAAACTAAAGTCATGTGAGAGGACGGAACTTCAACTGAGAAACTGTCTCTGTAAAACCAGGCTATAGGCAAGCTGGTAGGGCATTTTCTTAATTGGTGGTTGATGGAGAAGGGCAAGCCCATTGTGGGTAGTGCTAACCCTGGTTTGGTGGTCCTGTGTTCTATAAGAAAGCAGGTTCAACAAGCCACAAGGAGTAAGTCAATAAGCAGCACTCCTCCATGGTCTCTGAATGAGCTCCAGGTTCCTACCCTGTTTGAGTTCTTGTCCTGACTCCACTTGAGAAACAATGTAGAAATGTTAGCCAAGTAAACCCTTTCCTCCATAACTGACTTTTGGTAATGGTGTTTTATTGTAGTAATAGTAACACTAATTAAGACATTAAGGAAACTGTTGTCAGCATTTGAATTGCACCAAATTCATAACTGCAACTTTACTGTATACTCAAAATGTTAATTTTTTTTTGAAACAGGGCCTCACTGTATAGCTTTGCCTGACCTAGAACTTGTGTGTCCTAAAGAGCTTCTCTGCAGCATTCAATGTCAACCCCCTTTAGAAATCCCTGTGTTTTAACAAGCTTGCCTCCAAGATTGATGGTTTTATTTGGGAAGAACTTTCTGCAGGATGATGACAGCTGGGCACAGTAGCACACATCTTTAATTCCAGAGCTAAGAGGCAAAGACAGACAAAGTTCTGTGGGATTGCAGACAGATTGGTCTACATTATGAGGCCCTATATTCAAAAGATATTACAGACAGTCCAGAAATAATCCTACACAGATACAGCCATCTGACATTTGACAAAGAGGCTACAAAAGTGGGAAGTGCCTATTAATAATTGGTACTGCAAAACTGAATACTTTAAAGACTGAAACTAGATCTCTCTCTCTCTCTCTCTCTCTCTCTCTCTCTCTCTCTCTCTCTCTCTCTCTCTCTCTCCCACACACACACACACACACACACACACACACACAATCAGAAACCTTAGTTCTTGAAACAAGTAGAGGAAAACACAGTGGATATGCTGAAAATTTAGATGTGAGCAATGGGCTTCAAGAGGACTCCAGCAGCTATGGTAGTAATCCCCCAAATGACAAATGGGATTACATCAAATTGCAACCCTTCTGCACAGTGTAAGAACCAGTTAGTAGAGTGAAGCGATAGCATGCATGATGGGAGAAACCTTTTCCAGCTATCAACCAACAAAAGATTTATTTTCATATATATAAAAAATTAAAAAATTGTACACTGCTGGGCATTGGTGGCACATGCCTTTAATCCCAGCACTCGGGAGGCAGAGCCAGGAGGATCTCTGTGAGTTCAAGGCCAGCCTGGTCTACAGAGTGAGATCCAGGAAAGCTGCAAAGCTACACAGAGAAACCCTGTCTCGAACCCCCCCCCCAAAAAAAATTATACACCATAGCTACACATAATCTAATCAATTAATAGCCAAACAAAACAGACAGCTCACAAAGGAAGTACAAGTAGCTGATTAATAAACAAAAATAATATTAAACATCTTTAGCTACCAGGGAATCTCAGGGAAATTTCCTACATTGAGATTTCTACCTTATTCCAGTCAGAAAGATTATCACAATGAAAACAAATGTTGACCAAGGTGTATGTTTGGGGGCAATGGGTTTTTACAAGTGTATAAAGGCTCATGAGAGTATAAACTAATATAGACATTATGGAAATCAGAAAAGAATTCACACAAAAAATAAAATAAAATAAAACCGCCATATTGTGGTGGTATTGTGTTCCCCGAAATATTGTGCACACTAATAAACTTATCTTGGGTCAGAGAACAGAAAAGCTACAATATTAAACATCGAGGATAGGCAGAGGTGGCACACACCTTTAATCCTAACATTCCAGAGGCAGAGATCTACCTGGATCTCTGTGTGTTCAAGGATACAGCCAAGAAAGGTGACTCATGCCTTTAATTCCAGGGAGTGATGGCAGAAAGCAGAAAGGCATATAAGGTGTGGAAGACCAGAAACTAGAAGCATTTAGCTGGTTAAGCTTTCAGGCTTTCAAGAAGTAGTTCAGCTGAGAGCCATTCAGATATGAAGACTGAGAGGCTTCCAGTCTGAGGAAACAGGATCAGCTGAGGACTTGGCAAGGTGAGGTCGCTGTGGCTTGTTCTACTTCTCTGATCTTCCAGCATTCACCCCAATACCTGGCTCTGCATTTGTTTTTATTGATATGACCCTCTAAGATTCATGCTACAACCATAACTTTTAGTTTTTCCACTTCTTGGTATGTACCCAAAGGAATAAAATTCAGCTTACATTAAAGATAGCTGCTTATTCATATTTATTGCACACTAAACAAGTTATAAAATCAGCCTAGATATATGTCCATAGATAATGGCAACAAATCTCTCTCTGTGTGTCTCTGTCTCCCTGCCTGCGGGGGCCTCCCCCGCCCCCCCGTCTCTCTCTCTCTCTCTCTCACACACAGACACCCATAGTACAATAGTATTAGGTATAAATAATGAAATCACCTTGCAGCTTTGTTACTTTCTTAATTGCTGCAACAAAAATGCCTGACTTAAGAATTTAAGAAAGGAGGGAAGGAGGGATTATTTTAGCTCACAGTTCAAGAGTGAGGTCAACCATATTGGGTAAAGGCACAGAGGTTAGAGTATGAAGAAGCTGGTCACAGTGCATCTGCTGGTTAGGAAGCAGATATCACTAAATGCAGAGCACAGCTTGCTTTCTTCTTTCTATTCAATCCAGGGCCTCAACTCAAGCTATCACCCAAATGTAAGGTGGTTCTTTCCACTCCAATTAACCCAATCTGGAAATTCCCTAATAGACATTCGCAGATGGTTTTGTCTCCATGGTAATTCTAATTAAAAATCAATATTAACCATCATTCATCACCTGCAGGGAAGGACATGGAATTGATGATGTTTATGTAGGTGAAATAATCCGCAGTCAGAAAAATAGGTATCATATGTTTACTTTCACAAGTGGAATTTGAAAAAAATGTGGATTATGAAGTTGCAGTGTATTAATTGGAAAAGATATTGATGACATTTCCACTGACAACAGCACTTCTCCTGCCTCTCTCTGTCAACACACACACTCTCTCTCTCTCTCTCTCTCTCTCTCTCACACACACACACACACACACACACACACACACGTAGTTAGAGTTTTTCTGCCTAGCCTACAGTCAGGACAAATCTCTCTCACCCGCCAGGCCCATAGACACTCAGACCCAACCAAGCAAACTCACAGAAACTTATATTGCTTATGAACTGTATGGCTATGGCAGGCTTCTTGTTATCTACTTCTTCTATCTTAAATTAACCCATTTCTGTTAGTCTATACTTTTTCACATGGCTCGAGGCTTACCAGTACCTTATCTCTTTCTTCTCATGGAAGTGGCTGGTGGTGTCTCCCTGCCCCAGCCTTCCACCTCCCAGAATTCTCTTCTCTCTTGTCCTGCCTATACTTCCTGCCTGGCCACTGGCCAATCAGAATTTTATTTACACAGAGCGATACTCACAGCACACATAACACACACACACACACACACACACACACACACACACACACACACACACACACACAAACATACACACAATTTCATTTTCATTCTTGGCTTTTCTTTTGGACACAACACAATAATCCATGGTGGTGCTGAGGGTATTAGTGTGAATGAAAAGCCTAAGCTTCCCTAATTTTGTAATTTTTAAAGCACCATATCAAAATTACCTTGGATTATTTTCTATTTTACTCACCATGGTTATCATGTTGTTAGCTCCCTTTCAAAACTGTTCCACTAGACCTCTGGTGGAAGTCCCCTGCTCTACTAGAGACTCATCCAGTTCCTAAATCCCCTGCTCATACCTCCAGTGGAGGTCTTCTGCTTCACCAGAGGCCATACCAGCACCCAGATTTCAAGCCCACAACTCCTATGGAAGCCCCCTGTTTCAGATCCTCAGGCAAATGCTCCACCCACTTCAGACCACCAACACTCCCCTAGGCCCACCCAGCCTGACCCCAACATCCTCTCCTCTCCTCTCCTTTTCACCCTGTCCAGCCCACATCTGTGGTAGAATTCCCCTGCTTTCAGAGGCTATATCAGTAGCCCAGGGGACCTCCAACTAGACCAAAGGCCACTCCAGCTGCCAAATCTCCAGCCCCTAACTCTGGCAGAGACCTTCTACTCAACCATAGGGCACTCCATCAAGAAGATCAAAGAGGAAACAGAAACTAAGGAACAAAATACCTACCCAACAAAGAAAAACTCAGAAATCCACACTTAGTACTATAATCACCACAAACCAAGATGCTAGTATAAGAACACAGTCAACAACAGCCATGGCAATATATCATCATCAGGGTTCAGGCATCCCACTACAGCAGGCCCTAAATATTTCAACAGCTGAGACAGAAGAAAATGAGCTTAAAACCAACTTTGTAAGGATGATAGAGGCCCTAAAAGAGGAAATAAACAAATCCTGTAAAGAAATCCAGGAAAACACACAAAGTTGAAGGAAATGAATAAAACTGTTCAAGACCTGAAAATTGAAATAGAAACAATATATAAAAGACAAACAGGGAATTCTAGAAATGGAAAATCTAGGTTAATGAACAGGAACTATAGACACAAGTATCACCAACAGAATACAAATCATGGAACAGAGAATCTCAGGTGTTGATGACACAATAGAAGAAATAGATACATCAGTCAAAGAAAATGTAAAATCTAAAAAATCTTTGACATAAAACATCCAAGAAATCTGGGACACTATGAAAAGACCAAATATAAGAATAATAGGAATAGAAGAAAGAGAAGATTCCCAGGCCAAAGGTCCAGAAAATATTTTTAACAAAATCACACAAGAAATTTTTCTAACCTAAAGAAGGACATGCCTATAAAGGTACAAGAAGCATAAAGAACACCAAATAGACTGGGCCAGAAAAGAAAGTCCTTAATTACATAATAATCAAAACACCAAACTCAGAGAACAAAGAAAGAATATAAAAGCTTGCTGTGGATATCGCTCTGTGTAAATAAAGTTCTGACTGGCCAGTGGCCAGGCAGGAAGTATAGGCAGGACAAGAGAGAAGAGAATGCTGGGAAGTAGCAGGCTAGGGGGAGACACCGCCAGCTGCCACCATGAAAAGCAACATGTAAAGACACTGGTAAGCCACAAGCCATGTGGCAAAGTATACACTAACAGATATGGGTTAATTTAAGATAGAAGAAGTAGATAACAAGAAGCCTACCACAGCCATACAGTTTCTAAACAATATAAGTTTCTGTGTGCTTTCTTGGTTGGGTCTGAGGGTCTGTGAGACTGGCAGGTGAGAGAGATTTGTCCTGACTGGGTCAGGCAGGAAAACTCTAACTACAAAAGCTACAAAAGAAAAATGCAAAGTAGCATATAAAAGCAGATCTATTAGAAACACATCTGAATTTTTAATGAAGATTTTAAATGCCAGAAAAACTAGACTGTAGTGGGTAGCCATCCCAGCATTGGCCTGGAAGTTCCAACCCCCACTGAGGCTTTGGTAATGGTCACGCCCACAAGGCGGGGCAGAGGAGGAAGCGGAAGACGAAGGATCGGGAAGAGCTCTGGCGCTGGGTTCCCGGACTCTGGACCCTGGAGGTAGACCGAGCAGAGTTCTCCAGAGAACACCGCCAGACTGCGCTATACCCTTGCCAGACCCTGTAACCTACCCCTTCATTTGTAAGTTACCCCACAAAATAAACCTCCCTTTTAACTACGTGGAGTGGCCTTAATAATTTAACCAATATCTGGCGCTCACGTGGGGCAAATTCCAAAGGCCTAGGCGGCTCCTTCCCTCAGCCTCCTCCCCGGCTGGTGGGTACCTAAAACCGCCTGCAAAGTTCCATTTAACCAGGGGATACCTACATGGTTCCATTCCCGAAAAAGGGAGCAGCTAGTCCAGTCTCAGTTCCCTAGCTTATCCCCCAGACCAGCGAAAACAGCTATGAGTGAGATCTTCCCACTCCTCCGAGTGCCGTTTCCCGCCATCTTGGCTCCTGCCTTCAGCTGCCGCCAGCCAAGGTTGCCAGCAGGCCCTGCTTTGGAGCTATACCAACACCTCCTGCTGGCTGAAAAGTGCTATTGCACCCCCAAAAACCACGGAAAGGTAAGCTTCTTTCAAGTAAAAGTACTTGATAATTTTACACCTTAAAACTGACTAACAAATTTTGAGTAATTCTTGTAATATGGCTGACAACATTACCTCACAAGAATTTAATAACCTTTTTACCTGTATGCTGAATGACATTTTCCTGGAAATATACGACCTCCCTAAGACATATCTGGCCTGTACCATTTTGACATTCATTGTAATAATTCACACAGTGTTCAAACACTGGTTTAATAATAAGAACAAAGATGAGTCATTATTGGGACTG